>NC_142811.1:48494619-48692119 GCF_049724085.1 Artemia sp. Qi Xiang Cuo
TAACCACAAACTGAGAAATAACTGTCTAAATTAGTAGGCATTTCTAGTTTGATCTAAACCGTTGCTAATATTTTGTGTGAATGCTTTATATCCATCAGTCAAACGTTACTTGTGGGAATTTTCTCATACAAGCTAACCGAACCTATGAAGAATTTTATGCTCACTTAAACAATTTCGAATTTCATAATATCAACCTGATTGCTAGTGACTGATTTTAAAGTAATTGCAATACTTTAAAATCCATCTCCCTGTGTCTCCAAATCAAGTTCTAAGGAGGTGAGGGAAACCCTTTAATAAGTTTTTCCCAGTGTCGCCAATTAAAAAAACTGGGGAGTGGGGTGCGAAAAGATTTTTTTGAAATCTTGAAGGGGACAAATCTGCTATTATTTTTCATTTTTCTTTCTATAAAAATACCAAATCAGTTTATTTTCGCTAAAATAACCCCAGAAAAGGTATTTTTCAAAATCTAGGAGGATAAATTCTCATAATTTTGGGGGAGGGGTCAAAATGTATATTTTAAAATCTAGGGGGGATATTTGTCGTTTTTTAAATGAAAATACCAAAAAAGGACATTTTCAATAAAAATACCCCAAAAAAGATATTTTTCAAAATTTGGAGGAGTGACACAAATGTGGAGGGGCGGACACCCCCCCCCGCCAATTGACACAACGAGTTTTACCAAAAAAAAAATCCCCCCTCTAATTCCATGATGGAACGTGTCCGTTGATTTAATTGGTTTTGTCTGTACCAGATTTTCGATCCAATCCCGGTTTTCATTAATTATATATCAAAAAGGGAAGCGAAATGCCTGCATTTGGTTCAAATCTATTAAGTGCACAATAATGCATTTTGAAGGAGAGGTGGGGGCTCCTAAACGTCCAAAATAGGCAAATCGTTCGAGAATTAAAGGACTTTGTCAATAATATGTGCAAATGTCTTTCCTAAAATTTATATAATAAATATGTCATAATATGTTATATAATAGAATATGTCATATTGTCGTATTTTCATGAAACTGATTACAAAAATTTGGGCCTAAATTAATGATCTGAAACAATTTTTTGGTAAAGTCTCAGTTTAACACGTGAATCTTTAATGAGGTTTTGAGGTAGCGAAGACCTCAAAGGGTCTGTTAGTTCGATGTCGAACTAACCGTTAGTTCGATGTCGAATCGTTTTGCAGTAAGACCGTATCCGGGGTTTTATTACTATTAATAGTACTTACAAACAGGAGATAAATTTTCTCTCTGAATCGGTCTGAAAACTTTGCTCAAACCAATCCAGCAAATTTGGGCATAAAACTGTTCTTTTTGGGAATAATAAATTATTTCACTCACTTCTAGAACCCCCCCCCCCCCTCTGAAATATTTATCTGACACATAAAAATGTAACAAAAATGAATATATAAAATTGTATGCATATTTTTGTACCCCCCCCATAAAAAAACTTTTGTAACCCATTTCCCCACCCAGAAAAAAAATTCTAGATACGGCCCTGCATTCAAGTTTGACTGAAAACAGGGTTTAGGCTCATAGCCAAAAGCAAACATGAAGGCTATATACGCAAACATTATTTGTGCAAAATTTATTTGTGCGTGGGCAGAGCCGTTAAACGGGGACGGCAGCAGTGGTGCCGCGGCGGGGGGTTTCCTACTTTGATACCTTTTTTCACTTTGATTCGGCTTTATTTGCTTATATTTGAATCGGGAGGGAGCGCTGCAATTAATTTTCCCTGGACACCACCAACCCTAGGAATGACTTTGTGTGTATGTGAAGTGGGTGACTTGAAATAAACGCTAATCATAGGTGAATTATTAAAAAAAACAAGAATAGGAACATTCGATTTTCTTTTAATGACTCGATTTTCAGGTAATATTCGATTTTTTTTTCTTTTAATGACTCTTAGGATTTGTATCCTTGTGAAGCTTTTCCCTTCTGTTTCTGGTTGTTCTTGGGGCCAAAGCAAATGATAGAGCCTAAGAATGATAACTTTCTATAAGAGAGACGTCTTCATATTTCTGTAACACTTCAAGTGAACACAGCTTCGCTGGCGTCAATTTTGGAAGAGAGAGCAGGGATACCGATGTCCCGCAGATTCTTTGGAATTTTTAATGAAAAAATTAAAAACACAAATTTGCTCCTTCGTCTCATAGATATTTTAAGAGCTTTTATTGCAATTTTTCAGGCTACTTTATTTCATGAATAGTTTTATCCCTAATTTTTACTTTTAATTGTATGGAAAATACTCTCTTTTATTTGCACGAGCTAAGAGGTAACTTTATTTTTGTCTCCCTTTTTAAACACCCAGCTTTTATCCTCTTATAGCAGAAAAACTCCCAGTTCAAAACAACATTTATCACAATTAATTGCAAGACCCTTTTGTCAACTAAGTACAATAAGGAACTCCAGCGTCGTTCCTTTCTTTCCGTAAAAGCCTTTTGAGTACATAAAAAAGCCGTTTTGGACGTGTCGGTTATTCCAATTGGGGAACTCAGTCAAATTTAAATGTTATCAACTGAGCATGATTCCTCCACTTGACTTACTAATGACGCAATTCTATCGATTACTACTTCTCGACCAATAGGAGCTTAAAGGGGGCGGAGTTTTAAGGACTTACTAACGCCTATTTCAGTAAATTGTTCACAAACTTATCAAAACGGTTTAGCTCCTGTATCCTCCATTGATACCAAACTACATCAATTTAGTAACTGTGTGAAAGCAGATCACGTCATATCACTTTGATTTTAAGCAGGTTGTGTTCGTTTGCAAGAAGGTACTTAGCAATCTGGATGTGTATCCGAAAATGACAATAAATAACATGAACAGTGCAGCAAGCAGCCCAAAACGTGCAGTGTCATCCGCAAGCAGTGAAGCTGCAGCAAACGAACCTGACTGCACAGGCAGTGGTAACGCATCTAAGTCAAAATTTATGATTACTGATATTTTAGGGAATAGTGACAGACGGAATGAGGTCCCTGTAAGTCTCCTAGCACAAGGACATTTGCTCCATCATTCTCTGCAGCTCCCGTTTGCTGGTCACCCAGGACTGTTCCTTCCATACGGAAGACCATTGCTGTTTCCCAACGTTGAGCAAAGCTCTGATACAACCCCGAAAGACTTAACTTTAAGAAAAGATGAAAGTGAACTGAGTGACTTTGAAAATGAACAAAATGATGATTCTGATCATGATAAGAATGATGTTAGTGATGATGAGGACTCCATTATTTGTAAGTTTTTTTTAACATTTTAGACTTCAGAAAAAATTATCGGGGCTCACAAATCTTTTTGGCGAGACAATTTTTTTTTAAGAGGTTAATTATATTGCACTGGTCACAAATAATCAAAGGAACATTCAGATTTCTTATAAAAAGCTGGGCTATAACAGATCGTGTTACGAAGGATGTTAATGAAACTTTATGGGATGGGTCTACAGGCTAAAGTATGTCCCGGGAAGATATTATGAAGTACCTACCTCCGCTCCTTCTCCCTCTAGAGGGTCCTGAAATTTGTTTACATGATAAGTCTATATCCATTGAAATTTTGACAGAGCAACATTTTACCTTAATTTTCAGTTATCAGTTTCTATTTCTCTGGCTTTAGTTCTGGAAATGCAATTCCTGTTATTTGAGTAAAATTTCAAAGACATATCAATGTTCGTTTTTTTTTCGAAATTTAGGAAATGTATTAGTATATCTTTTAAACCTTATAAATTGGGATTGAGCTAAGTTGTGAAACTGAAAACAATTTTGTCGTACTTCATTTAAGCAGAAAATCTATTTTTCAAGGTTTCACTTTTATAACACACAGATTTTTAAAGGTCAGGACCCTCTAGAGAGAGAAAGAGTGGAGGTAGGTATTTCAAACTACCTTCCTATTACATACTTTAGTGTGTAGGCCCATCCCTGAAAGTTTCATTTTCCTAACCTAGCCCCTTCCCAAGATAGCTAAAAGTAGCAAAAGTAGAATTTTCCCATTTATTATTTCTAAGTTTGCTAATAGTCTGGGCTTACTCATCATAAGCTGGTTTATGATTTCGAAAAATACTGCGCAAATGTATGGGTATTTTTTGCCAGGAATTTTTGTACTAGTCGATACAAAATCAAATACTGCATTCACCTTTTGGGGCAACAGGTGGCAATTTTCAAAGGCCTGAAATTTTGGCAGTGTTTTTCAGCCACAAAAACGGATTCGAATATTTTTTCTTAAGTTTTGAACTTACTGTCGAGTAATATAATGGTTTGGGGAACTGAATTTCCTTCTTTTTTTTGTTACAACTATATATATAAAACATGTTCTTCAGTAGAGACCTAATTCACCAAAACTAATGTTGCCATTCATATTGTGGTAGCTGTCCAAAACATCAATTTGCGCGACAAGCCTCTGTAGAAGGCAGTATCTGAGTAGGGGCAAAGAACCCAAAGCCTGAGAATAAATCTTGATCTTCTTTTTTCTCAAGAGCCATGCAAGGTGCTAGTTTTAAGCTAGTAATACCCTCTCTGCGCTATTTTGTTTAATTGCATTGTTGCCAATAGCAAATATATTATTTTATCTTCTAATATAAAATGGATTTCCTTGTCGGACACAAATGCGATAGTCTTTAACTTTTCCCCTTCCTAGGACAAACATTTATCGCATACCTCTTTGAGATGAAGACTCACCACCAAACACATGCATGGGTGGAGGGTCTAAGGGAACGACCCTCCCCAGATTTTCAAGATTATTTTAAATTCCTGCGTACATATCTGTACATAAAACAAACAATACTCCACCGAACATAAATGAGCATGCGTTTCTAAGGTCTAATTGGGGGGGGGGGGGGGGTTGAGTTTAGCTTCAATACTTTTGGAATCCAGCCAATAGCCGACGGACTTTACCTGTGTAATCTACGAATACAGCCCTAGTAGCAAGTTTAAGATTACAATTTTCTTAGAACCTTTTCTTAGAGCACGGTCCATTCAACCTAACAGGCTACTTTTCTTCATCGAGCCAAGGAAAAACTTTGGTATGCATAGATATTGGTGTCCATTAGGGATCAGGGACTGTTTTGCCCCTTCCTCTAGGTTTTGACGAATATCTGTATTTGTATTTTCGTTAAAAACTTACAACAAATCTCCCTCCTCCTCAGGATTTAAAAAAAATGACATCAGTTCTATATATGCGTGAATTGATATCACTGTGTGTGGATATGTTTATCCAATGACAAAATATATCTGAAGGGAAACTAACGAAAAAATGTTCTCATAATCGTGTGTTTGCTTCTGCTTAAACGAGTGTAGGCTTCCGTGTAAAAAAGTCATGCCTCAAAACTTATTTCTTTTTACTAGCCTTGTATTTCGCACAAAAGAACGAATCAAGAGTTATTTATCTCCCTAGAAATTACATTGTCATGTCAGACTAGAATAATTTGGGTTGTATATTTGTCCATTACGGGGGGGGGGGGTTGAACTCTATTAGTACACTTTAAAGACAAGTATAATTAAGTATTTTATAATCTTTTGAAGTATTTTTTAGAGTTTTATATTGTTTCCTTCTAGAGAGTGGAAATTCTAAACAAATACAATTTAACCTTTTATCATTCATGGTGTTACGTCTTTTAAACTAACAATTGTGTTTTTTAAGCATTATACTACTTACTTATTGGTCACACTGTTTTTTACTTTTTTTTATTCGTTTGAAAACCCTATTCATCTTCTTGGAAATCTACAGCTTTGCGCAGAGTTAAGACAGAAATTTGAATAAGAGAGTGTTAGACCACGAGCGGTTTTTCTGTGCTGCTTAAACGGTTATTGATCTGGTTTTGCAGTCAATCACACACATGTGCAGGTTTTTTATTTTCAGGGGATTCTAAATCTTTCAAAAAAAAACAAAAAAAAACAGGCGCATTATGCAAAAACTGCTTATCGTAAAAATTTGCAAAAAAACACAGAATCTTGAGACAAAACCGTATATAGGATCTTGATGAGGGAGGGGGGTTAAACCACCCTTAGGGTGGGCTCAACAGAATAAATGAAACCATTCCATGGCAAGTCAGACTGACTTACCATGACAAAAAGAAAAAGATCAGCGATAAAGACAAGAAACGAGAAAATAATGTGAATATTTGACCTGTATTAATTAAAACGTCCTCAGCCCAGATGAGAAGCTAAATGAACAGAAGCAGAAACAAGAAACGATAAAAAGCTGGCACAAAAAGGAGAAAATGACAGACAAGAGGTAAAACTGGAAAAAAAACTTTAAAAAGGATAAATAAGATTAATTAAAACCAGAATAATAAATCCAATGTATGATAATTCAAGTTTGCCAAGTCGTGTTAGTAACAAAATCAAATATAAAAACATATTTTCACCGTTAGATAGTCTAAATTCAAATGTTTGGTTTTGCAATTTTCCATATAAAAAAGAATTATTTAACCTGTAAGATTCCCCATGTATACAGCCTTGTTTTGGGGGGGTTGATCTCAGAGACCACATCCTACAGTCAACGACATTTCATATGTATATAACTTCGCTGAATTAAAATGACCGAAAAATTGCTAAAAATAGTTTTTCTTTGGCTTTAAAATTGAATAAAAATAGCATTAATCACCTTAAAAAAACGAAATTCATTGCAAATTTGTAAAATTACTTTTGCTCCGGTTAAAATTAAAGAAAAACAGCGTAATGGCCCTTAAGTAAATAAAAATTCACTAATTAGTCCAAAACGAAATAGTAGGCTATGTTATCTAATAGAATGTGGACATTTTCCCATGCTGACAGGTGTGCCTCAAATTATTTTAATGATGTCGTTTTCACTTAGCGAAATTAGCTTAAAACACAGTAATCAGTCATGGCTGTCTTGATTTAAATAAGTTATGTTGAAATACAGCTACTATTATCTGCCGACATTTATCTATGTTTTTTAAGCATACTTATTAATTTTAGTTTTCCTTTTTTATTGGTATTGCACAAACTGTTTCTCAATTTTGTGAAATTTTTTTGCCGGACATAACACTTCATCTTTTAATGAGGGTAGATGTCAGTGCCTTCTAATAAGATGTTCCAATTAAACAGAAAACGCCCTACTTACGGGTCTTAAAATCAATAAAAAGAAATTAGCTATTGCCGATATGCATTTAGGAATGTTTCATTTAAGCATCCAAAGAATCCCCACTCCTCAGTAGCAACTTTTAACTACTAAACAAGTCCCCCCTGAAATTACATCACTCCAACAAGGAGGTCATCCGAAACACAAAAAACCTCAAAAAACGCATACAAAAATTTGTTTATGTCCGTTTTGTTACGTTTTTACGAGTCAGACAAACATTTTTGGGGGGGGGAGGTTCAAACCCCCTAACCGACCCCCTGGATACGGCCTTGGTTTTCAGTCTATTTAAATGATGCTTTTAACCTCTAATGATATTGATATATTGAAATCTCAATGCATGAAGGTAAAGTTTGGAGTACCGCAAGGATTAGTTCTTCGACAGCTATTACTTCTTGTGTAATCACGGTAGCCAGTAAGGGTTATTTGATTTAAATAAGTTAAGCTGAAATATGGCTACTATCATCTGCTGATATTTTTCTTGTTTATTTTTTAAAACATAGTTATTAATTTCAGTTTCATATTTTTGTTGTTGCTTAAATTTTCTGTCTAAACTTTGTGAAAATCTCTTTTTTGCCAGACAGAAAATTAGGCTAACTATATTAATTTTTTGGCTGCTATGCTGATAATTGTCTCAATGGCTTTAGCTTTAGCGCTTTTAAATTGATAAGTTAACTTAAAAATAGCAGTCAGTCATGGCTGTCTTAATTTACATAAGTTATGTTGAAGTACAGCTACTACTGTCCGTGAACAAAATTAATGCTATATTAAATAATATTATGTTTATTAATTGCCGTTTTATTCTTTTTATTACTCAATTCCTTTTAATCTGTTTATCACCAGGCACTGAATTCGAAATCTGTTAATATATTGACTATTCCATGTTAACAATCCTCTTTACAATCAGTGGCGGATCCAGGGGGGGGGGGAGGAAGGGGGCGCGCGCCCCCCTAACGTAGTCTAAAGTAGTGTAGTTTACTTATAATTAAACTTGCTCCTAACGCAAGTTTATCAGATCAACCTATTTTGCGCCCCCCTCCTAAAAAATCCTGGATCCGCCCGTGTTTACAATTGTCTATAACTATGTTATTAACGTAATGTTAACCTATGTTTATATTACTTACGTGAAATAGCTCAAAACCATTAAATAGCCACTGAGCAGACATGAACGCGGGGAGTTTAAGCCTAAGGGTCAAGAAGCTTACGATTTCCATTGTGTCTCCTACACTCAAGGCCGTATTTAGGGGAAGGGGATATGGTGAGTCTGAACACTCCCCGAAATTTTTGCCCGATTCGCAAAAAAAAGTAGCAAAATGCAAATAACTAGGTTTTTGAATACGTTTTGTAAAGTTTTTTGTACCCCTTACCCTGAAAAAATCCTGGATACGCCCTTGTACACTTTTTACATGAATAACCTGTTTTAGGAGATTATGACAAATTCAATCTCCTCAGTGGTGAGCCCCCCCCCCCCGTGGTAAATTTAACTATGAGTGATGTCAGTTCACAAGAATTTAGGTGGGAGGGGGCATAATACATTTTCAATATATAGGGTGGGTTATGTGTCACTTTTTCTACTAGAATACGTTTTTCATGAAACACCCCCTCCCCCCCCCCCCAAAAAAAATCAAAATCTAGGGAGGGTTTGACACTCCCCCCAATTGGTATCACTGGTCTCTGTACCTAGGCTACTTTATTTGTCTTTATTTAAGTAGGTTCTTTTAAAGCTCCGGAGAATCCATGCTTTTAGCTTTTTTGTGTTTTAATGGACATGACGAACTGACTTGACGAACATACGAACTGATTTGACGAACATATTTACGTTTTGCTGCATCTACTTTTGTATACCAGTATTTAGTTTTTTGGTTTCTTCATTTTAAAAGAAAATTCTCCGGAAGAGAACTTGAAGGGAATTTTACGATTTACAATTGCTGGGATTTCCTCGGTAATTACCTGCATTTTATATATAATCTTGAATTTTTATTACCCGGAGATATAGTTGAAAGGATGCGTTACCATTTATGCAACCTACATGACAATTGCTAATGACGCAACCTATGAAGAAAGAAAATTCTAATCGAAACCAATGATCTTGAAAACTTGACAGTTGACATTTTTTTTTTTTAATCACGTTAAATGTGCTTACCAGTCAATAATTGGATCAATCGATTTATATTCATGGAAACCAAGGGCAAAATAGATAATTATTATATAATTATAATCTATTTATTTATAATTTAATTAATAATAAATAATAGATAATTATTAAATCCAATATTGATTTAATATAATATTACAGCACTTAGTAGTCTCAATTCCTGAAAATTGGGAAGGGAATTTTTTGTTTTTTTATTTTCATTAAAAAGGAATTTTCAATGAAAATACTTAAAAAGGGCATTTTCTCGAAATATATTGGGGGGGGGAATTTAAGGCTAGTGCACGCCCCCTCAAATTGACGCTATTGATAATACTAACTTAACTCTTATCAACATAAAATTAACTCCTCTTTCACGCATATATGGATTATGATTCTGGGGGCACGTGATCACACTATTTCCTTTGATTTTGATTACCAATTTTATTATAAAAAAAATATAATCCCTAGATTTTTGCAAAAACATTTTGCATTCCCCATGAATATCCGTGAATTGATGCCACTGATGGTGCTCCAAGGTATAAACCTGGTGGCATAGAGTGGACTCGGTGGAGTTAGAAGAATGTACTTACTTCTTCTTGTGGCGGAAATTAGGCATACCCACCTTGCCCAGCATCAAGGGTCTTCGAGACTTTTTTGGTTCATGTTCTGTGGTTTGCTGCCACCTGCTCTGCAAGTTAGAGCCACAGGGTTGTTTATCTTCGTCCGAACTTTCTGAGCCCCCAGATAGATTTAAGTGTGAATTGGCCAGGTTCCAACAGTTTTTCCGCTTTCCTCTTCAGCATCTCTTCCATGAGCTGTTAGAAAATTGTGGGTTTGGTTATTAAAATGTCTCCTAAAGATAATTCAGAGAAGGTTTTTTTATTATAAAGCTATACTCGAACTGTGTACATAATGTACTTGACACAGGTACTTGTGTGCATAACGTACATAATACACACTCGAAAACAAACCGGCTTTATCTATCTGCATTAAGAGAATATTAGCTAACGCTCAATGGAAAACAAGTGACGGATGAATACATTGGACTTATATAATTTGGGCCATATGTTTGTACATTAGGGGTGGTGGTGGTGAAGTATTTGGACAGTGTGAAGTTAGAAAACATTTCTAACTTCATAATATGCAAAATAATTGTAGCTAACACATTTTTCGTGCAGACCCACTGTACTTTACCCCCACCCCCTAATGGGCAAATATATAGCCCAAATTTGCTTCTAAAGTATAATATTTAAATTATATTTTGGTATATTTCATTAGGATTAACCAAACTTCACTTCTCGTGTGTGTACCATTATTTTCGACATAACACCTTTAAATTAGGTGTTGTCTTCTTAGACCACACTGCCGTTCTAAGACTAACAAATAACCCTTCAAATGAGGATAAATCCATTTATTTAGACAGTGAAAAAACAGGTACAAAGGTCCAGATAAAGATCTATAAACTCAACATTTGTTTTGCAATTAGAAGCCCCGGAAGGCTTTGCCACTTTCATTGGAAATTTGTTTTACATTTGGGCAAGATTATAGAAGAAATTTACATCAAGAACTTTGAATGAACTTTGTCATTGAACTCTCTCTGAAAATAATCTAATGAATAGTCCGGAAGTTCATTATTTTGTGAAAGATCCGAAAATTTATTTATTTTGTTGTATATGCATATACTAGTTTCCACTTTATTATTTTAATACTTGTACTGAAGACGGTTGCTGTATATGTGATCGAAATATCTAGAATTTTGTACCTGTTTTTTTTTTCACTGTCTAAATAAATGGATTTATCCCAATTTGAAAGTTTATTTGTGTACCGTTATGCACACAGATACCTTGACATGCACCATTTGACAGCAAAAAAAGCTACAAAATCATATGTTATTCAACAGCAGTTTGAGAAACGAAAAGTCGTTAACTTCCTTTATCAATGTTCTCAAGCAGTTAAATTACAGAAGTTCTTACGCTGTTAAGCAATGTTTGCATAAGCAGAAATATATTTACCATTTCTTTTAGTATCTATTTTAAAATCATTGAAAATATCCTCCTTCTCATGAGCTAATAACTATTCTAATATTTGCTTTAAGAAAAAGATGATTTGTTTAAAACAATTGTCACCAATTGTTATAGACGGTAAACAGTATCAGAACCCACATTAAACGAATTAGCAACCCAATGCGGCAATTCTCACAAAACCGCTAATGGTTTGAGCTAAGTGTTGTCATCATAAATTTGTTGATCATAAAAATTATTATATCTTTCACTTCCGTTAAAACAATACTTTAACACTGTTGTATCATACCTGACAGGTGTGGATTCAACTAAAGTTGTCAGCAACTTTTTCTCTTTTTGCGTGTCATAAAGCGCTCTTTATGTTAGATTAGGTGCACCTGGGTGATTTATTGATTTTATTTACTTTTCAAATACATTATCATAAAAATAGGAAAGATTATAATGTCACCAAATGACAGTTTAATTTTGAAAAAAACCCTCAAAATTTCAGACATTTTAGTTTGAAATACCTTTCTCAAAATTCTTGAATGTCTTTGAGATTTACACTAATCTTTAAGGAGTAGTATAATTCACTGTGCGCTAAAATTTAAAAATAATTGTTTGTTTCCTGTAATTTTATAATGAGCTGGTATTGTTCCAAAAATATCAAAATTGCTTTCAGTAATAATTGATTTAATGAAAATCCAATACCGGTTGACATTTCCCAAGTTTCCCCTAACCGAGTTTCACAACAATTTTTAATTCTTCTTAAAAACGACGGTCAAAGCGTACATTTGTGGAAAGGTCTACTATAATGAGCTGCTGTTTAAAAATGAACTAAATCCAATACTGCACTGCACTCAGTGATGACGGCTGCACTCAGATCTGTGAAAATACAAAATACTCGCACCAAGGCCCCTAAAAAACATTTTTAGAGTGAAAATATACAAATCACAGGAAAAAAACAAGGTCAACCCACATTGAATTTCTTATACCATTGAACAAGTCTTGAATCACCATGATTTGTGATTCAGAGTCCCATCTCAAACATATTACGACCTAGTACATGACCTGGGGTGATAATTGAGGGTGACATTTAACATACCGTAGGGTGGTAGAATATTAGTATGGCACAGAAAATCCCATCTCAGGGTCTGCTAAATTGGGTAAGTTAAGAAAACCAGTAACTAATCATTATTAAACATCTAAGTATTGCATTAAACTCCAAAACTAAGGCTTTTTCGGGGGGTGGGGGGTGGGGTGGGGGTTGTACCCCCCCCCCCCCCCAAATTTTTGGTGGACTCGTAAAAACGTAAAAAAATGCATGTGATCAAATTTTTGATGTTTTATATTCCCCCTCCCCCTGAAAATTCCTGGATACGGCCTTGCCTAACCCAGTGACAATTTTGACACAACCATTTAATGCTTACTTCAAACGTTTTTTCTACATTCCTTAAATACTTTCTTGCCTCCATCGACAGGGATCAAATATTTTCAATTTCCTCTCAACGGGTTGTAATTATTGATAAGGCCATTGATACCTTTTTGTCCAGTAAATCTTAATTCCACCATCTGCTGATAACATAATTCCAGGTTCATTAGCGAGATATACAGCTGCGGCATATTTCAAGAAGATAACCACAAATAGTATTGTGACCAGGACCGTGTTCAGGGGGAATTAGGGGATTTGAATCCCCCTCACCCCCGAGATGTTTGTCCGACTCGTAAACACATAGTAAAAATGCAAAAAACACATTTCTGATGCCTTTTAAAGTTTTTTTTATACCCCCTTCCTTCCCACCAAAAAATACTCCCAAAAAAATCCTGGATACGGCTCTTTACAGACCAGAAACTTACAAAAGTTTGTCATATATACATGTGTAAAACACTTGTATTCGTGTATTTACACACATAGGTGTAGAATACGGGCGGAGTCCAATGCCCGTCCAGAATGAAACTTTGGAGATGCTTGCCCCCCCCACATTTAACAATCTTGTCTGATATGTCTAAAAAACAGCATATTTTTGGCATTGTGGATGCCCCCCCCCCCACTAAGAAATAAGAACTGTATGCCTATGTTTACAAATTTATTTACTATTTATCTTTTAGATTTAAAACTTAATAAACTGACTAGATATCTACTGTATTAGACAATTGATTGTTCTGATTCAGTGGCTCTCGGATACATTCTGTGTTTCGGTCTTTGTGTATGTGTGTGTATTTTGTTCAACACATGCACACACACACACAAAACATTATTTACGTTTTTAGTTGCCCTTTTGTCATCGGCAATACCCAAGGTCGCTGGGCTACCTTAAGTGAAAGGTGAAAGTTGAGAAACAATTATTTTATTTAAAAAAAAAAAATTCACGACGAAGAATATATAAAAAAGAAACAAAATATATCAGCCCTCAAGGCCCTACGGTCGGGTAAAACAACAGGGAACGTAACAATGCAACTACATATTAAAGATAGTGAATAGTGAATAATAAAAACTGTCAAAGTAAAGAAATAGCTTATAAAGTCATTACAATATACAAGAGAAAAAGAAGAGAAAGAAAATCAAACCCCAGTGAAGAATTCACCCGTATTTTTTGTAAGGCCGTAAAAGAGCGGCACCTACGATCTGACGCAGGAGGTGTGGTCCAGGTAATGGGTAGGGGCGTCGCTTCAGGGAGGGAGGAGCAGTTCCCCCCAATAATTTGGAGAAAACACTATTATATAGCACATGCCCCTTGACTATCCAGATATGGACCCCACTTGGGCCCCCCCCCCCCCATCAAAATGCTGGAGCAACTCCCCTGGTAACGGGACACCCAATTTAGGGATTAAAAGAATCTGGTATCACTAAATTCGTTACTACCAATTTTTGCATCACTCTTTTTTAGCTTAAGTCAACGAGTTATGGGGCCAATTACACAAACCCATTAATTGCTTAACTTTCTTTTATCGTAAAGTACCGTCTTTTTAAACACTTTTAAATCGCTTCGCTTAACATGAGTCGTGTAAGTAGTTATTATGGCTAATTATTACTGTTGCATCTGAATGAACACCCCATCTGGTGACCGGTACAAGTTATCAAGTCCAAGCTTTAAGTTAAACAACAAAACCACAAAAAGGGGTAACAATTAGTCTGAGCGAAATTTTCAATAGTCGCTTCCTTTATACTATAATAAATATGTCCGGTTGTTGAGTATTTATGATCCTGGAGCTGAGTAATAAATACCTGGATTCGATTACAATTCTCTGGAGTCTTCCATCCCAATTTTGCGACAAGCCAGTGTTTTTGGCTTCTGAATCGACTTTAAGACTATTTAGTTTGATAACCAAGTTATTGGTTTTATTTGGTCTGGGACGAGGGTCAGTGGTGTGGTTCTGTAAGCTCAGCCAGAGTCGACCCAGCTCTAAATGGGTACGTGGAGAAATCTGGGGAAGGTAAGCAGGAAGGGTGTGCGAGAGCACAGGATGGCTGGCCCCCAACCCCTCATTGCACTTCCTGGCTGAAGTACCACGAAACGGAGATCAGCACCGCCGGTTTGGACCTTAAGGGTCTAGTGCCGTCATACTTACTTACTTACTTATTGGTTTTAGTAAAATAAGAAGGACCTTAATGTAGTGTCACAAATGTGGTTACTACTCATTAAGAAAACTATCCTTGAATCAATATTGATTGCAAAAATTTTCAAGCTTTCCATTGAATTATCATATAGCTTGGCCTTATTTCTTTTGAAGGCTATTTCCTTCACCATTACTTTTAGCCGTTATGTCTTTTGGTCATGTAAATTCAAAACTGCAACTGATCACAATTTCAAATTTTAAAAACCATGTGTTTGATTTTAAATACGAAAAACTGTTAACTCTATACACCAAGGTCGTATAATTTCGTTGTAAGTTTACCGTCTCAAAACATCATTCTTGATAGACCCAATCTTGCATGCAAGCATTAGGGGAGGGGAATTTGGACATTATTGGGCTTGAATTATAAGGTATACAATACATTTATTTCAATAGTTTTATAATGTTCGATTGTCCTCTGTGAATACCTAGTATCTAAACAAAAATTCAATTTGAGTTTTAGATGGACCTCCCCTAACCTCGACGCTTCAAGTCCAAGAGTGGAGTCAGAAAATTTCTATCTGATATGCTTTTTAAGATACGAACTCGTGTTTTAAAGAGGTAAAAACATAATTTCACCGGTTTTCAAAAGCTAAACCATAATACAGACATAAAAGAATTACCAACCCCTAGTATAAAGCCTACGTGAAGCAGAAACGAAGACAGGGGAAAATGTATTGGTGGAACTTCATCTCATCTATTTCTCCCGTTCCAGAAATGAAGCAAATTACTATTTTGCGATATCCTCGAAAACTTGAAAAACGCAGGTATTAGATTGCGCTAGAAGACTACCACTTAGTGTTGTCACGTGTCTTCCACGCGCAGTATATCTCTCGCTTGATCAGAGTTGTCACCTGTAGCACGAAAGTGCTGTAGGTGACAACCCATAAGCATGACATAGCGAATAAGGATGAGGTTAAAAAATTCGAACGCAAATCTTCCAGTTATCTTCTTCGTAATAGTGGAAAACAGAGTATTAAAAAGCAGGGGGCTCAAAATCGATCCCTCTCTTACACCTTTTAAAAGGAGTATGGGTGATGATAAATTTCCATCTGGCAGTTTAATACGAATTGAATTATACGAGTTGACGCCAAGG
Organism: Artemia sp. Qi Xiang Cuo; assembly: GCF_049724085.1. Classification (NCBI taxonomy): domain Eukaryota; kingdom Metazoa; phylum Arthropoda; class Branchiopoda; order Anostraca; family Artemiidae; genus Artemia; species Artemia sp. Qi Xiang Cuo. The sequence continues at coordinate 48,510,543 of NC_142811.1, forward strand.
ATATTCAATTGAAAACGTTGACTCTTCTTATCGACACTAGCTCCAGTTCGCACTCATGTAATTAACCCATACTCTTTTAGCTAGACTGTAGTATTAAAGAGGTCAAAGTAAATGATATAATCCAGTAAAACAGAAAAAAAAAGAAATGACCGAGTAATCATTTGGAATATAAAAAGTATCATTACCTTCATTAACCTTCCGCGTTCAACAATACAAAAAAAATCCTACAAAAAAACAATACAAATTTATAAATTATAATAATATTGTAGCACGAAAGTGCTACTTTAGCACTATTTCGTCATTTGTAGCACGTGCTACATTGAATGTGACACTTTTTCTCTTATATGACCAAATTAAAAATATAGACACATAAAATGCAGCTGGAAGATGTCTCTCATGTCAAAATATATGGTAGAACATTCTTTGTGCATGATAATAACCTAAATATGTTTGAATACTATTATAGGTTTGATGAAGGGTGGTGGTGATTGATTTTAGAGTGATATCAGGAGGCACTAAAAATTAGAGATGTAGCTCAAAAGCACATAATAAATCATAATTAAGATACTTGTGCAACATCGGACTTATTGCTTTCAACTCAGTAAGAAACAAAATTAAAATTCTTATTAACTGGAAGAAAGGTAGGCCTACCTATCATAGTCACGTATGTAGGAATTTTGTCGTGGGGGGGGGTGAAATAAAATAATATATTTGACAATGTAAATAAGAAGTACTCAGAAATCCAAGAAAATTTAGTATTTTGCAAAGGGGGGGGGGGGCAAGGCCCTCTCCCTGTGTGCGTCACTTGCCTACCAAATCTCAAGGATTTGACAAAATATGAGAATATAAGGAAGAAATTTGTGAAGACAGTTATTAAGACAGCGAATATTTTGACTGTATAATCAACAGCCACCATCAGTGCAGTGTATATTGCACCATCAGTGCACCATCAGTGCAGTGCATCAGTGCAGTGCAGCCACCATCAGTGCAGTGTGTATCAGTGTATATTACAATATACAACAAAGAAGAAAAAATTACTAAAAAAGACAGCAATAAAAAATTGAAACTAAATCACATTCAAAATAAATGTGACACATTTGGATACTGTTTTCTTTATTATTGATATATTTTGATTCCATTAATTTATATCAGTATAAAAGTTAAACAAATAACGCTGAAATTTATAGAAAGAGGAGTATGTTCTTTCAGTATCCTTATCCACATTTTACCAATTCTACCCATTTTACCATTTACTAATTTATCTAGATGAACCTGGACCAAAATGAGCTACTGGCCATTCTCTTATATCAGTAAATTATAATAAACTCAGGAAAATTGGGTATAAGATTTATAATGAACCCTATAATTCGTTTTACCTCTTTCCAAATGATTATCAAAACATAGCATATATTTGAGAAACAAATAAATGATTCTTTCCTTAACCTACAATAAAAGTGTCCAATGCTTAGTATTTACGATCAACAGCTCAAGTACACTTATTTAACCTACTATTGGCTCATTCCGATATCTTTAAACCCTCAAGGTTTTGGACAAAACGCAGTTTATTATAGTTAAATAAATTATTGAAACCTACTTAGCCAAGATAGTTTTATAATAGGAGTAAATCCTTTGAATAACCCTTTTCCATTAAGGTTTCCGGTGCTTTTCTGAGTATTAAAGGTGCACGATAGTGCGGGAATTTAAATTATTATCGCTACCAAAGAGAAACAGACACATTAATGTCCTACAATTCCGTATTAAAAATATTTCGGACAAGACTATAAATTTAGTTTATATTTTCTTTTATTTATCCAACAAGTTTCTCTTTATGTTTTAAAGGCTAAATATTGAAGACTTAGAGGTAGCTTAAAATAATTTCAAAGACCATTTTAATGGTCTAATAATTATTATTTTAAACTCCAGTATATGATCTAATAAGAGTTGTTTTCTCTAATGCTATAATCCAGTAATGCCCTGATAAAATATATTTGAAACTTCAGTACACGTATGTCTTAGATCAGAATTTCATTTTAATTTGAGGGGTTTTATAATTATGAGTTCCTTTTGATTTGAATGTTGAATGGTATTGCAAAACTTTTCATTAATTACTTTTTGAAGTTTCTATTTCAATTTCAGGCTTTTAATCTTTAATACCTTTTTCTCTTTGTTGTGTTTTATTCTCTAGTTTATTAGTTTGTTGTTTTTTTTGCAGCCTGTATTCAGATTCTATTTATTCAACATAATGCTGCTTAATTACAATTAATTAATTTATTCAAATTGCTTAATGAACTCACCCATCCATTTCATACCCTTAATTTTTTTGGCTGCAACGACAATGTTGAATTTAAACAAATTCAATATCCTTGATGAATTTAGAGTTACAAATCCCTTATTAAAAAAGACCGTTATTTTCTGCAATACGTTACGTTTCAGTGGAATTTTCTATTTCCATTTCTAGACAAAGTAAGAGGGCCTATTTTGTTCTTATTTCTAACTAAGGCTTGATAATATTTAAAAAAACACTGAAGCCAAAGTAATTAAAAAAATAGCAACACTAAGGCCCTATTAGAGCCAACTAGAATCATTTGCACAAATAGGATTAAATACAACAAATTTAAAATAATGTCAAAATAACTCTTGCCTTATTTTTCACAAAAGATTTATTTTATAGGGATTCAGGATTTCGTCAATATTTATAGGGCTTTGTATTTCACCCATTCTTTTGTCTGTTTTGGAATATGTCTGTTTTATTTCAATATGCCCCCATTTTCTCTGAGAAAAATTAAGTTATGCTGCATTGGACCGTATCCAGGATTTTTGTTGGGGAGGGAGGGGGGGGGGAATTAAAAAAAGAGACACAAATTTTTGACACCTTTTTTTGTTACTTTTTATGAGTCACACAAAAGTTTCAGGGGGGGGGGGTACACCGGGTAGCCCCCCTCCTTGATAGGACACTGATGCTGCTGAACAGACAGATAAGCAGATATTGATTTTGATGGCAGATCAGCTCTTGGAGGGGGGGATCTGAAATAGAACATAAAATAAGTACGCTTGTAGGAAAAAAACAAGACATTATAGGGAAAATCAGGATGTTTCGTTAGAGAGCCCCGGGCATCTGTTCTTTATCATCTGGGACCAGCAGCATGAAGGCTTCAATATTTTAACCAGGATTTAGAAAGACGTATATATATATATATATATATATATATATATATATATATATATATATATATATATATATATATATATATATATATATATATATATATATATATATATATATATATATATATATATATATTGTACTTTTTTGAGTTAAGTGGATTACATTTTGACTGTTCTACCAGCTTTACTGAGTTCTGATGTCTGAACAAATAATAAATATCATTTTGGTTCTTTTAGCTTATGTCCCCTAGCTTTTACTATCAGGTCCTTATATATTTGATCCGCTGTGAAAGAGACCATGTACCGAAATTTTATTTTTAACTTGCTTAATTCAAAAGGATGTTTCTGTAACCATTTCCGTTTGTGTTAGCATTTCTTTTATTTTTGAGATTTATCCTAGACCTGCAAGTGGGTCTGGAATGCTTTCTTTAGAATTAGTTAAGTATGAATGTAATTTGTATGTTTTTCTGGGTGAACTGAGGATTAAAGCACACTTCCCTATTGGGTTCCATCGACTATGTGTGATCTAGCACAACACTTCAGCTGATGTGTACTACTTTATGTTTTTGATACTGCGTCTTTTATCTACTTTATGTCTACTCTGAAGCGGTTTTACACTATAACACTATTACCCCACTAAGTCCTGTATTTAAAAGTATTAATTTTTCAGCTAAATCTGGAGACGAAAGATCTGAAAATCCACGTGATAGTGAATCAAGCTCTCAAAAAAACTCCAGCTCTTTGCAGAAAAAATCCAGAAAAGCACGAACAGCTTTTACAGATCACCAGTTGGGAACCCTGGAAAAAAGCTTTGAAAGACAGAAATATTTAAGCGTTCAAGATAGATTAGAGCTGGCAGCAAAACTAAACTTAACTGATACTCAAGTCAAGACGTGGTACCAAAACAGAAGGTAAGAGCAAGTTTATTTAGTTTATTCCGTATTTTAGGCGAGGAGGGCCACTGTGTGGCGCGTGCCACACGTTGGAGAATTTTTACCATGCAGCCACTTTGAGAAGTCATATATACCATGTGGCGGTTGCCATACAAGGCACCACACGTGTTTTGAGGTCTCAGGACCCTGTTTGGCAGCTGTAACTATTGTGGCTTTTGGTGCTAAAATATTCAACTAAGACTTATCTTCCTGTTCTTCCAAAAATTTATTTAGTCAAAAAAACATTCTGAGAAAAAAATCGTTTAACATCGTATAAGAAATATTTCTACTTATTGGAGGGGTTTAGTTACCAAATCTGTAAGTCCAATTAAAAAGCAGAGGAGAAAAGTTGAACAAAAGGACATTTTTGGTACTTTATCATACATTCAATAATCTGTTTGATAGTAATTCCTAGGTCCTTGAATTTTCTTATAGGGTGACTAAGCTCGGAGCGGGGGGGGGGGGTATTTTTGCGGGGGGAGAGGATTTACAAAAAAACTATAAAACGCATACAGAAGTTTGTTCAAATGCATTTTTGTTACTTTTTCAGAAGTCGGACAAAGATTGGAGAGGGGAGAGTCAAACCCATTACCCTCTGGATACGGCCTTGAAGGCTACTGTATAAGAAGGAGCAATTTGTTTAGTATCGTATACTGATTGAGGAAGTCGATCTCAATTCTTGTCTTGGGCCCTGCAATGCTATAAAATGAAGTGGGTAGTTATAATTCCTTGATAGGGAGGTTGTCCTAGAAAATTAAAATTTGTTTACCGAATTATAAATACTTTCAGGAATACAAAATTCCCTTATTTACCAAATCTGGAGTGACATTAAGCACACCACGGAGGAAGGATTTTTTATGGAGGACTGGATATTTTGGTGGAGAGGTGGAGGGTTAATACTTCTAACAAACCATAAAATCTGTGAATTACATGGGAAATAGTACAACCAATTTTTGGGGGGAGGGAGGTATCCATTCTGTGTATGTGTTGGGGTTGTTTTTTTTTGTTTTGAAACTTTGTTTTGAACCGAGTCTTTCTAATGTTAACGCTCCCTTTTTATGGTTTATATCAACTTCACATCTTAGATGCTTCGATGCCACTAGATGGATCCCTTTTTGATAAATAAGATTTGCATTAAATAAGATATGTAGGCTACTATTGTTTTCTTTATAACTACTGTGTTGGTTTAAGTATTTTGCGATGGAAGTGTCTTAATTTTTGGTAGATGTGCTGCTCAAACGACTGCTGTGGTAACTGTAAAGGCAGTATAGTACGTAACGTAAATTTTACCGGAAAGAAAAACAAAACTGATAAATTGTTCTGGGTTTTTCGATTGTTATTGACGAACAGCAGTTTGTAAAAAACAGATTATTATTGAAATTTCAAGATAAGCCCAACCCATTTTTTTCTGTAAAAAACTACAATGTTTCAGCCATTTCTGCAGTTAAGAAAAGGAAATTTTGAAATACAAAACCTCTAAATGTCTTGTGGACCATTTATATATAGAAGCAGGGATGGAACCAGTTGATTGAAAGTATAGTGTTCAATAGCGGGGTTTATAAATATCTCTGTGACAAAAAGTGTCACGAAACATGTATTGAATTACATCAGCTAGGTGGTGAAACTACTCCTACTTATCCTTTTTTTGCAACTTTGGTTTAATGTTACTTTTTCATACGATTTTTCAAGTCACTAAATTACAAAACCTTTTCAACCATTAAAAAGAGTGTTTAGTAATCTGTCTTGTGGAAAAACCATTGGTTTTTAAAGTACAATATTAGACTATTTAAAAGCTGCAGTCTGTGTAGTGTGTAATTATGTTGGATACAGTTCAATAATTTTTGTGGAGAATTTACACTAATATTTTTTTGCGGTAAAATAATAATAACTCACATGTGAAAAAAGTTAAAATAAACGATTTTCTACTTGATTGACTTTACTTGGTCAATCTTTGTTTTCCTTTCAGTGATGAAGGTCAACCACATTGTATGCAAAGGCTGTCGTCCAAAATCAAAACAAACCAAATGCAAAAACATTAAGTTTACAGGGTAAACAATCACTTTCCAGGCGAATTCTTTTATGTATTAAATAAAAAAAAAACAAGTTTTTTTAACTGAAAGTAAGGAACGACGTTAAAACTTAAAACGAACAGAAAGTATTGCGTATATGAAAGGGGCTGTCCCCTCCTCAACGCCTCACTCTTTACGCTAAAGTTTTTTATTGTTTTAAAGAAATAGAGTTGTGAGAAAGTCAAACTTTAGCGTGAAGATCGAGACGTTGAGGAGGGGACAGCCCCTTTCATATACAGAATAATTTCTGTTCGTTTTAAGTTTTAACGTCGTTCCTTACTTTCAGTTAAGAAAAAAAACTTGTTTTTTTATTTAATTTTTGAACATTTTTGAATTAATACAGGTTTTGATATTGGCTCACCATATATAAATAATCAAAACAAAATTTGCATATTAATTTTACTTTTATTTGGTTAAATGGCTTTCTCGGAACTTGTTTAATTTTATTTACAAACGTTTTTATTAGTAATAAATATACGTAACTTACGAATTAACTTACGTATCGAACTTCTATATTCATATATTTTTAATACATATATTAGGGGGTTCGTCCTCTAGTCAATACCTTGCTCTTTAAGCTAAAGTTGAATTTTGTTCCAATTCTTTAAAAATGACCCTTAATCACAAAGGCCGTTAATTAGAATAAATAGCTCTTATGAAAATACTAAAAAAATCTTTGGCTTAAAGAGCGAGGTATTGACTAGGGGGTGAACCCAATCATATACGTAGTATTTTCTGTTCGTTTTAATTTTTGATGTTGCTCCTTACTTTCAGCTAAAAAACTTGATTTTTTTATTATTTAATTTCTGATCTTCTTTTTTAATAATGCTGGGAAATCCTGCGCTCCCTTCATAGGAATTTCCCTTACCCCATGAAAACTTCCTTCATGGAAAGATCCTCCCTTATAACCCCCGACCCAACCACCCCCCCCCCCCCAACTACCAGAAAAAATCCCCCTGAAAACGTCTGTATACTTCCCAATAATCAATACTATAGGTTAACATTGGGTAAAGTTCATAACTTTCAGTCTTCCCCCGGGGACTTCGGGGGATTAAGTCATCCTAAAAGACATAGTTATCATATTTTCGACCATGCTGAACAAAATGGCTATCTCAAAATTTTGATCAGGTGACTTTGGGAAAAAAATGAGCGTGGGAGGGGACCTAGTTGCCCTCCATTTTTTTGGTCACTCTAAAAGCGCACTAGAACTTTTAATTTCTGTTCCAATGAGCCCTCCCACGATATTCTAGGACCACTGGGTCGATACGATCACCCCTGGGGAAAAAAACAAATGAACACACATCCGTGATCTTTCTTCTGGCAAAAAATGCAAAATTCCACATTTTTGTAGATAGGTGCTTGAAACCTCTACAGTAGGGTTTTCTGATACGCTGAATATGATGGTGTGATTTTCATTAAGGTTTTATAACTTTTAGGGGATCTTTCCCCCTTTTTTCTAAAGTCAGCCAAATTTTCTCAGGCGCGTAACTTTTGATGGGTAAGACAAAACTTGATGAAACTTATATATTTGAAATCAGCATTAAAATTTGATTCTTTTGATGTATCTATTGGTATCAAAATTTCGTTTTTTAGAGTTTCGGTTACCATTGAGCCGGGTCGCTCCTTACTTACAATTCGTTACCACGAACTGTTTCATCTTGAAGATAATCGATTGAACCAGATCAATGAAACTTTCAGAGATCTTCAATTGAACTGTTTCCTGAAAGTTGCATCTACCTGACTCAACTAATTTCCTTAAAAAAGCAAAAAGGCTTTGTCCTGGAAGCGATTGTTTCTAACTTCTTCAGACGCCATTACTGTAATTCTCCTTCAAGTGTCTCAATCAGACAGAAAACGAAGATAAATACTGTATTTTCAAATACTATCAACTTCAAAAGACACTTCTTCCAGTCTCTCAGATGTCATCAATCGATTCAACAGGAACAATAAATGTTATCTATTGAATTTACTTCAAGATTTATAAGTAGTAAATACTGTGTTACAGGTACTTGACGACCAGCAAAGGTCCAAGGTTTTAAAATCGTTGTATGAACTAAACCAACGTTTGGAAAAATCATTGTACGTCAGATCTGAGCTGGAAACATGACATGTTTTTCTGTATAAGACAATATAGAATTTTCCCAAAAATATATCAAAAGCAGCATATCCAAAAGGTTTCCAAGTATGGAGACGTGATCTCAGGGGCGTCAGTTGGTTTGGCCAGAGGGGTGTTTCTCCCCTTTGATTTCATCCCTCCCCTAGATCTTTCGATTGATTAAATTTCTGTCAACTTTCATTTGAGTAGGAGCTAAGATTAGCGAACAAGTATTATTGTCAGAAAAGTGTCTTTTTTCAAGTAAGAAATTGTTTCTAGTTTTCTATATTATTGCTTTAGGTAGCGGGCTGCTGATTCCCCCTGTTTTGTAAGGATGTTCTTGAGCAAACTAAACAAAAAAGCTGGATGTGAAAATACCGCATCAGTCGTAAATGAATAACGATATTTTTTTAATAGCTATTAATCTAATGTACAAGAACTTATCAAGAGCATGGGGAGGAAGTAGGCTATAGGCAATTAGGTAGGCCTCAGGGGAGGATACACAATTAATGTTTGGGTAAAATACCAACGATACTTGGTATCCCCAAATGATATTTCCACCCCTCCAGTTGTATAAGTTAGGACACTTTTGACCTTTTGGGGCGTATACGTGCCCCTAAAACTATCCCCAACATTTTCTTCTGGCTTCTTTTATCAGTAAATTAGGTAGGCCTATATATGCTCCAAATTTACCTGAAAGACTGTCCAATCAATCTGTAGAAAGAATAAATTTGCTCCCAAACTTCTTTTCATCTTAATCATATAATTTTCTTTTATTTCCAGAACAAAATGGAAACGACAGACCGCAGTTGGACTAGAGCTTCTAGCAGAAGCTGGTAGCTTTGCAAGTTTACAAAGAATGTATGGCGGGCCAAGTCCTTACGCATGGCCATATCCCACCGCAAGCCTTGCAGCTGTTGCAGCAGCCACAGGACAAGGTCCACCACCAATGAATCCAGCGACTATGGATTTGTACTACAGACAAGCTGCTGCAGCTGCAGCATTACAAAAACCTCTACCTTATAGATTATACCCTTCCAACCCATTAGGTCTTGGTGCTTTACCACCTATAAGCAATTCTTCAAATGTGGCATTTGGTGGACTTGGACCTTCCGCCAGTGCTGGACTGAGCAGCCTAGCAGCAACTGCATCGTTACAGTCTTTATATAGGACAGAAAGTTCTTGAGCTTTATGTGTGTTGATTTTATGTGACAATCAATTGCTAAGTGTTGGTACTGATTTGACAATGGACTAAAGGGCTCGTGGGCAAACAGTTTATAGTTGAATTATTCATATAAGACTTGCAAATGAATAGGGGAATTTCACAAAAATTTCCATGGAATGCTTAGGATTTATTTGTTTCGTTCAACGAATATTAGAAAATAAGGTTGATAGCGAGGGATTATCGAATGACGCTTTTTCTGGAACAATATTAATTTTGAGTATGCAGGTACCGGTTTATGGTGTGGATTGTGGCCGTGTGAGGCCACAATTTGGTTTACAATCATAGGAGGGGAAACTTACAGCACGTCTCCGAGGAAAATAATTTTTTTCTAAAAAAGTTCAATATTGTTACCCAGTATAATATTAGCTGAACAAAAATATTAGTTTGAAGTTTGAATAAATCAGAATTGTTTCAAATTTGTATGGTTCTCCTGGGTAACAACGCATTGCTGTTGGCTCTATTTGCTTACAGTTCCTATTAACCCAAAGTTTCAATAAAATGCAAAAGTTTCCTCTCTTATCAGTTTCTGACCGTCTTTGAACTGGTTGCGTTATTTTTACCATCAGGGGTAACATATTTTTTTTACCAACAGTCCATCGATTTGGGGCCCACTGCTTTCTGAAGACCCACTTAGGTTAATCTATTGTGGTAAAGTTTTTTTTATCAATAATGTACTGTTGAAAGCGTATTGTACTTAACGCTGAATGTATATAAATAAAAATATAACCAAATGAAGCTATGGCAAAAAAAACAATACATGCAAAGTACAAAGCCTACATATTCTCGTTTTTGTTTCAAGTTATTGTCAATCCAACAATCATATAATACTATTTACCCGAGGAACTTTCCAACACTAGGTCAAGCTTCAAGCGTGGCCAGACAAAATCAGGTCGCCCCCAAATATGGTTAGATGAGGTCATAAGAAAGGATTTAAACGAAACTCGAACTTTATGGGAGGGGGATAAAAAGTGTAACTTTGACTGGAATGAGGAGGGAAAAAAGTGTTTGCAGCTATGTTGACGTCAAAACATCTGAAATTAGTTGTTAGTAGCAGTACCAGTAGTAGAATCTTCAAAACTTAATTGGATCTGAGAGTTGCTTCCATTTGAAATTCTGGACTGCTGCTACTCAGATATAAATGGAAAAATCATATATGAAACTCATGGTGAATGTCTGCGATAGTTTTAACTAGTAGTGATTAGAATCTCTGGAAATGTGCCACCCGTGATGCAAAAATGTGTTAATCTTTCTATCAGTACCATGATGTGATCTCTGTTGTATATCTATAGCTTATTGAGAGATTATTCTGTATATTGTTCATTTGTAAATAGTTTGTATATTCATGTTTTGGTCGGAAAATATACGTGTTAAATCTCATAAATATGTTTTTTAGCAAACTGTATTATGCAAGAGTTTATAGGCTAGTCTTTAACTAAGGGTATAGGCTTCTCTTTAACTAATGCCTGGGTCAAATGCGTCGAACAGAAAAATCGTGCCGGTCTAAAGACGTCTTCGGGGGAAGGGTCTGCGGTAGACGTAGTCCAGGCAGACCTAGGAAGAGATGGCGTGAACAAACTTCAAGATCGACCGCTTGTGGCGTCTGAAGCAAGCATATGTCACGTATATCCCTTAGTAAACTGATCCATGAACGTGCAAAGGAGATCGCCCAAACCTGACCCAAAGGGATGGCCGGACATTAGCGATGAAGTTATTCTTTAATTTCTGTATCGTCAAGATTAACAATTTTAAAGTACATTTTGGGAAACACTATGACACTTTAAGAAATTGAGAGAAAGTAGTCGATCTCGAATAGTTGCTGTTGCTGATGAATAAGTGGCAGCTAAAGATACTGAGAGTATTTGTCGAGCAATATGCATAAAATTCTGAGATTGTGATAAATTTAGGAAATTATGTAGAAAACAATAAGTAATTTGTTGACAGCCTACTTTAATAAGGAGGAGTTAGTGAGGATTTTAAAAGGATTGAGGAATAATAAGGTTTCCTACTCTGATATTCTAGCTCAGTTTTTGAAATATGGTGGTTACGAAGGTAAAGATAAGATAATGCAAATCATAAAAAATAATTTGACAAGTGGAAAGCCCCTTTGCAATTTTAGGAAAACTGTTATTAACCCCTATATATGAAAGCGGACAAAGTTACAGAGATTTGATCTTGGCTTCGGTTGAAAGCATTTAGATTATATTACACTAAAGAGATACGATAGTTAAGGCCCGAGACACACTTGGCGTTTTTTACCGAGCGTTTTTTTTTTTTTTTTTTTTTTACCGAGCGTTTCTTAAAGATGTATAGGAGAGTATTGGGACGTTCACATTGGGCGGTGAAAAAACAAGCTTGTTAAAACAAACGTCGACGTTAGCAATGCAGCTCTATTGTCACTACAATAAACGAACAGCAAAAACTATCGATTTTTTTTATTTTAACGCCTATGCTGAGATGGATGCCTATGGAAATAAAGGGAAGCGTAGACACTCGGCCTGTTTTTTTTTTTTTTTTTTTTTTTTTTTTTTTTTTTTTTTTTTTAACGCTGACAAATGCTGATGGGAGACAGTGTTTGCAAAGAGTATATAATAAAAAAGTAAAATGCAGGCCATAAAGAAATTTCTTTTTCTTGGAAGGAGAGGGCAATTGTAAAAATAAAAATAAATAAAAAAAATGCTTACTAATTTGAGAAATTTAAGGAAGTTTGAAATGTCAGGGTGTTGGGCCCAAATTAGCCCCTTCTTTTGACCTTAAACAAATCAAAGCCTATTTATCATAAATAAAAAAAGTGATGATCCGATTTATGTGATCTAAACAAAATCCTATTTTAACAAAATTTGAACTCATTTAAATTAAGAAAATTTCTACCTATTGGTTTTCAGAATAGCTTCTAGTTTAACTGCTCCCTCCTCCCAAAGCATAATGGGCGTAGGGAGGGGGGCAGGGGTGGCAGCTGCCCCCCCCCCTAGACCTTCAAATTTACATTAGATATGACTGAATAAGCAGATGGTTTGGAAAAAGCAGTTGATAACACTCCATCACACTATCGACTGCCCCCCCCCCCCCCTAGACAATATGCTGCCTAATGCTGTCTACGCCCATGCAAAGTATGCATAATAAACTCATACGAATATAGTGGGGATATAAAATATATTTTTAATTGTGTAGGTGGGGCAAATTTGTCGGTTTTTCAATTATTTCAATGAAAACACAAAAAAGTTTCATTCAACGAACGAATACTAAATAATTAGTTCTACACTTGCACCTATCTAACAGGCAAGTGCTTCACAAATTCAATTCAATAAACTCTTGTTGCACGGTTCCAGATCTAATTATGATCTATCAGATCTATTATGATCGACTGATGTTGCGACGGTAAAATGCTTACCGCCCAGTGTGTACGCGCTAGAGTCAGTGGTGGATCCAGGGGGGCAAGGGTGGCCACCCCTTAACGTAGTATGAAGTAGTGTAATGTACTTAATTAACGAAAGTTTGAGTTAATTTAACTTTCTCCTAACGCAGGTTTATCGGATCAACCTATTTTGACTCCCCCCCCCCTCAAAAAAGTCCTGGATCCGCCCCTGGCTAGAGTCGCAACGGCCAAAAAAAAGAAACGCTTGATAAAAAAAACGCAAAGTGTGTCTGGGGCCTAAGATTCAGAGAAAACCAGAGAGAGGATGCTGATTAAAACTTCACGTTCAGGTTGATAATCGAGAAGTGTCTGAACCACCATACCCTATGAGCAGGTACTTGATTCATCTGATAGAAATGTTTCGGTAACGTTCCTGTCCTTATATGGTGAAACGGTTAAGTAGGTTACGGTACGTACAGGAATATATTGCAGCTTAAAGTAAGAAAGCAGCATACTAACTGTTTCGGTGTGAAATAAGGCTTTTATGAGGTTATGTCTTGCCCCTGGTTATGTGGAATATTTTGATGGACTCTGTCTAAAGGAAAAAAACAAATGGCAGAACAAGATATCAAAAGGGATTGTAAACACAGTTCGTAGTTGAATTGAGCGTGTTAGACAAAAATGATAGCAAAAAGAATGAAATTTAAGAGACCTTGAACGTTCGAAGTGTGAAAATAGTTCCGAAAATTAATCTCAAGACATGCGCAGCTAGAATTAATAATAAATAAGGAGGATGAGATAATGTTAGATGACGTTAAAATGAAATGCTTTACTTACCTCCAGGTAACATAATTGCATGGATGGTTGATCAAGTTAAAACATAAATGCAGAATTGCCATTGCAGAAGGTTTTTGGATTTTTAATACGTAAATAAAAGTTAGTCTTAGAACTAAGATTAAGATACTTGAAGTAAAGTGTAATGGCAGTGAGTGGGTAATAACGTGAAAAGGGGTGCTTTATAAGGCTAAGGAGCATGAGTCAGATTTGACGAGGAGATGTCCAAGGATAGTCTTTAGCACTCGTTTGAATGTTACTTCCAGACAACGTAATTACATGGATGGTTGATAAAGTGAATATATAAATGTAGAATAGCCATTATAGAAGGTTTTTGGATTTTAATACGTAAATGGGAAGTTAATCTTAAGAATAGTGTTAAGCATTCGTTTGAATGATCGTATACCCAAGAATAAACTGAAAAATGCGTATACGGCTAGGTCACATTTTGCAGGAGAATGATGATAGTCTACCAAAAGTTGCACGTCTCGGCAATATAGCCGGGAAAAAATGAAAGCAGGACGTCTTCGGATGGTGGGGAACAGGTAATAGGAAATGATTTAAAGGTAATAGGAGCTTCATGAGAGGAAAAAAAGAGTGAAGCAGTGAGCAGAGTGGGCTAGATGAAAGTGGGCATAGCTGCTTTTATCTCATGTAGATGTATTCTATGACGATTCCTCATAAGTAGCAGCACTAGTGATAATTTAAAGCAATTAAACACAAAATTTATGACGAGGAGTATCCCTGGGTTAAAGTAAGCTCATTTTTTTTCTGGTGCAACACGGCGCATGTGTGGTGGATGTAGAAAAAATAAGATACTCAAATGTGAAACCCAGACACGTACATGTCAAATCTGCTCATTCTATTCGTTAAAATGCGGACGGCAAAACCAAAAACATGGAATTGGGAGGAAAGTTGTTTATTTAAAGGATGCGGTTTTAACACTGTTTTGACATATATTAACACGGCTGTAGGCACGTGTGCGATATTTTTTTCGAGGGGCTAATAATAAAAAAATATTTAATAACCTGAATGGAGGTGCCAAAGGAACTGAAATTTTATAATTGGGTAATTATAAAATTTCGGCGAGGTGACTGCTCCCTATAATCTTAAATCAGTCTTTAGTCTGGTTCCCTGTTACGGATATGTGAAAATCACTACATAAATTGAAATTTAATCTAATAGTAATGAGTTCGAAATGAGATGTCTGCGCCAGATAGCCAAGATCAGATATACTGACCATGTCACAAACGAAGAAGTCCAAAGAAGGCTGAAGTCGCAAGACACTATCCTGAACAAAATCCGAAAACAGCAGCTGCGCTGGATCGGCCATGTAAAGCGAATGAATCCCGAACGCCTGCCCAAGATCGTGCTTGAAGGGAGAACTGAAGGATTCGACGACGGGGGAGAACACGCAAAAGATGGATCGAAAAATTTGACCGACAACGCATTGCCCAACTATCCCGAACTGCACTTGACAGAACAGCATATCAAGCCCTAGTTCATCAAATTCTGGAAGGAGTGGCCCCAAGACGTCCCATGAGGATGTATTGGACTTAACCCTTTCATGCCTGTGGTCACCATACGGATACCCCTCGCCCCCTATTTTTTTTTCTCTCGACTCAACAAAGTTACAACCGTGATTTCTTTTCCACTAGATAACACTTGCTTGGCTGTATCGCGTTTGAATCTATTATCCCTCAAGACTTTACCCGAGCGGTCGAGCGAGCGTCCAAGTTTAGATAAAACATAAAATGTCGAAAAAGAGGAAAGGTGCAGATTTTGACCTCGATGACCTGGACATTTCTGGTAAGTTCAGAGCCTGATTATGATACTATTTTGTAGCCAAGAATGCGATCTTTCAAATGAGATATCACTAGTCTAATTCTGAGCTGTAGTTTAGCCCCAAACAAGGTTGCTAACGATCGGTTACCAAATGGTCACGTCTGCATTCATTGCCAAACCACACCTAGGCAGATTTGTACAGCAAACGAGACAGCAAGTCCTTTTTATGATCGGGAATAGGAACATTTTCTTTCTGTTCCTCCTTTTTACTGGTAACAAGGGTCAAAGAACTATTTTGTGTGATGCCTCAAGCAAGTGTAGAGGCCAATGGCCTATTTTATTGCATTATATTATTATTATTAAGTGATGCACTTACCTTGAATTTCATTTCAGCTGGCCCAAGCACTAGCTCTGACTCCATGAGAGGTCATGGTCCTAAGCCCTTGGAAGAGAGACCGATCAAGGAAAGAAGTAGAAGAGCTACCAAGAAAATGACTGCAGAAGAAGCAGCAAGGCTTTTTTTCATACCTGATTGTGATTCAGATCTCGATATCTCGTCCGACGACGACGACCCAAACTGGGCACCAGACAATCCAGATCAAGAATTTCAACCTCTACGTTCTCTCAACTGTTATGGCAATGAAGACAGAAGTGATGAAGAGGTTATTGACCGCACAGACGACATCCCTTTATCAATGCTTGGCAGGTTCTAGTTAGACAATGGCGATGACACGGATCAATTCGATTTGCCTCTCCCGGGCTTGAATGACACAGCAGCGTCAAACAGTTCTTCAAGCACATCATCAGCACCAGTGGCAACTTCTTCTGCAATGCAGTCAGCAACTGTTATTGCACCTGCTGAACCCTTTGTCCTTACAATAGCTAAGAAAATGCTCCTTCCTAGGCAGTGGCTGGTCTAGTAACTCCAACTGATGCTCCTCAGGTCACGGCAAAACCAGTAGCAAAAAAGAAGGTAGCAAAGGAGGCAAAGCAATACAAGTGGATAAAAACGGAGCCCGAACCTCGAGATATTACCTGGAAGGGTTCTATGCCACACTATGACGAGGTACAAACGCCCATTGATCTCTTCTGAATGTTCATCACAGAAGACATTCTTTCAAACATTGTGGACCAAACGAGCCTGAATGCCATGAGAAAAAGGAATCTTGTTCTGAAACTTTCTCTTGAAGAGCTGCACAGATTTTTTGGAGTTCAAATGCTTATGAGCATTCTCAAACTTCCGGCTATGAGAATGTACTGGGAGAATGGAATACGATATTCCCCGGTGGCTGATACCATGAGCAGAGATTGGCTCATCAGCTTGAGATCTTTCTTCCACATTTGCGATGACACCTTAATGATACCGAAAGGGGAGGCTGGTCATGATAAACAGTTCAAGATCAGAAGACTATACAACGCATTCAGGGAGAATCTTAAAAAAATAGACCCTGAAGAGATCCAAAGTATTGACGAACAGATGATCCCGTTCAAAGGAAGAATTGGATTTCGACACTACTTGAAGGACAAGCCCCACTCGTGGGGTGGAAAGGCTTTCACGAGAGCCGGAATCAGCGGAATAGTGTGTGACATAGAGATATATACAGGAAAAGGATCTGTTGAAATTTGTGAACTTGGCCAAGGTACTGACGTTGTCCTTTGGCTTGTAGAAAATCTGCCAAGGTGCATGAACTTCAAGCTGTTCTTTGATAACTTCTATACTGGCATCGATCTTGTTCACAAGCTTCGGGTTGAATATGGCATCGAGTCATGTGGTACGATACGCAGCAACAGAATGAGGGGCGCTGTTCTAGATACCGACGCCAACATGAAGAAGAATGGACGAGGGTCAGTGGGCTTCCGTTTTCAAAGACATACAAAAGTATCGGTAGTAAAATGGTATGACAACAAACCTGTCCATTTGGCTTTGTCATACTGTGCAGTCACCCCAATTGATAAGTGTCAGAGATGGGATGGCAAAACACGGAAATACGTCGAAGTTGATCGCCCCCGAATCGTCCGTGACTACAACAAATCAATGGGGGGCGTAGATCTTGCTGACATGTTCCTGGAGCTTTACAGGACTGACATTCGCTCGAAGAAATGGTATATGAGGATTGTGTACTACTTCTTTGACATGGCTGTGAACAACGCCAGGCTGAAACACCGCCGACAGTGTAAGCAGACCAATGTTCAGCCTATGTCTCTACTGTACTTCAAAATGTACATTGCTCGTGGGTTGGTTCTTACTGGCGTATCTCAAAGTCCTTGATTTGGAAGGCCATTCTTATTAGTGACAACGTTCAATACGTTTACCTCGCAAGACGGGATGTCTTCGGAATCATTGAGGTTTGACCAGACCTCGCGTTTTCCGGAAACGACTGAAAAGGGAAGGTGTTGCTATGAGAAGTGCGTTAGGGGTGGAACAAGTCAAATCATGCGTTCGAAGTGCAAAGTTCGACTGTGTTTGAACTCAGATCGCAACTGTTTCACAAATTTTCACCTAAAATAGTATCTGTATATACCTGACGTGACCATATGGTAACCATTCACAGTTTGGATTTGGAATGAAATAAATTTTTTTTAAAAATAAATATGTTCTAGTTGAGCCTCCCGAATCACTCTCTGCTATTTTCAGAATTTTTACGCAACTCCTTCTTGGTTCAGGTCTGAAAGGGTTAAGTAAGTTAAGTAAAAACAGTAAAATTTCAGGAGATATTGTTTTGCATATAAAGAAAAAAAAGTGACTGCTTAGAGCAGCATGAAATTGTAAAAGAACATACTTTAGACAGATTCAATTAAGAATGGCTACCTTTCAAGAGACTGAAATAGCTAATTCTAGCATATTACGCTTTGAAAAGTTTGATTTCTTTAATTTATCTTTTAATTGAAGCATTTAATTTTCAAGTTTGTACAAGCATTTGATCTTTATTTCTGTTTTCAGTATGAGTAAAAGGGATTTCTCTGAAGCACACGGTTTGGGAATTCCAACGATGGATGAATATTCGGCCTTGAACAATTATCCTCAGTAGGTTAAATTGCAAAACTTCAAAAAGTTCCAAAAAATTTAGTCATCGAAATTGTAAACAACTGTGATTAAAGAACAGCTTGATATGCTAATGGATTTTTCTAAACTTTACGGAAAACACCATCAAATTTAGCCTATCAATGAGCTTTATATATAAAAAAAATTTAAGCCCATATCCAAAATTTCTTTTTTTTTTCTTAGAAGTATGGCTGCAGATGTATGGATATTTGTGCGTTTTTCTTCTTTTTTTACAGGGCTGACCCAACAATCGGCCGAAAATACCAGGAGACGTAATCTCATTACAACGAAAAATCAAAAGCCCTACTGCCTTAATGGGTTGCCTACCATTTCGGCTAACCGTCACAAGCACGAAACTTCATAACATCGAACCGTCAGAACCTCGAACCGTCATAACATCTAAAAAAATTTATAAGTCTATATGCTAGTAATAAGTATATAATAGTTTAGAAACAAATTTCGGCTATATATTAGCATATGAGGGGGGTGGGGGTAAAGCATAGCATATATTAAATACGTAACCTAACCTAACCTAGGTACCCTTTCCCCCCCCCTAAACCCCAAAAAACTAAAGTTTTAAAGTTTTCGATTTTATGACGGTTCGAGGTTCTGACGGATTTTTTTGTCGATGTTATGACGGATTTTGTACTGCTCCTGACGTTCGTGCTCCTGATGGTTTGATATTATGATGCCTTCCCGCCCTTATTGGTAGCGAAAAGATCGTATCTGAGCAAAGCGTCATTTGCTGTCATTTCGTGGTGTTGCGCAATAATTTTAGCCTGGTAAGGGTCAAAAAGCAATCAAGTGAAAAGTCAGAAATAACAGATCTATTTCAAACTATCATAAAAATATACTTTCAGTTTCTCGGTTTAAGTGGCCATAATACCGTGCCATAGCACATTTGTCCCCAAACATGAGGCATATCCGTAGAGAATAAACATTTAAGATAGATAATTGCTTTCAAACTTGTTTAACTGTGTTTATTCATTTGAGGCTTCGTATCAAACAGTTCGTGGTAACGAACTGTAGCCTAAGTAAGGAGTGACCTGGCTCAACAGTAACCAAAACTCTAAAAAACAGAATTTTGATACCAATAGATATATCAAAAGAATTGGCTTATTATGCTGATTTCAAATATATAAGTTTCACAAAGTTTAATCTTACTCATTAACGGATACGAGCCTGAGAAAATTTGCCTGATTTTCAAGAAAAGGGAAAATCACCCCCTAAAGTCATAGAATCTTAATGAAAATCACACCATCATATTTAGCATATAGGATACCCTATCCTAGAGGTTTCAAGGTCCAATCTACAAAACGTGGAATTTTGTATTTTTTGCCAGAAAGATCACGGATGCGTGTTTATTTGCTGGGTTTTTTTTTCAGGGATGATCGCATCAACCCAGTGGTCCTAGAATATCGTAACAGGGATCGTTCGGACGGAAATTAAAAGTTATAGTGCTCCTTTAAGTAACCAAGAAGATTGGAGGGCAGCTAGGCCCCTTTTTCCACCCTTTTTTCCCCATAATCGTCAGATCAAAATTTTGAGATAGCCATTTTGTTTATCATAGTGGAAAGACTCAATAACTATGCCTTTGTGTCCCCTCCCCACAACCCCAGGGGAAAGGTCTTTAAGTTATAAAATTTGCCCATTGTTTACACATTGTATTTGTTATTGGGAAGCATGCATACCTTTTAGACTGGGGAGGGGATGAATTTTCTGCTGGGGGTTTTCCACGGGGGAATTTTCCATGGGGACGAAATTTTACAGGGGAAGAACTTGTCAGGGGAAATTATACACTGGGGGAATTTGCGAGAATTCCTATACAAAATTCCTTTTTTGTACGCTTTTTTTTCCCGTCTCAATTTTACGCGTGAAGTTGTTAAGGGTAATTGTCCGGGGTAAATTTTCACCGGGATTGAACCGTCTAGAGGATATTTCCATGGAAGGGTATCTCTCCGTTGAGGTGGGGCCAGATTTCCAAAGTAAGGAGCAACATTAAAACTTACAACGAACAGAAATTATCACGTATTTGAAGGGGGTTCCCTCCTTCTCAACACGCTCTTTACGCTAAAGTTTGATTTTTCTTTTCCCAAACTCGTTAAGAATTACCCCTGAAACACATGGGTCGTTTAATTAGAACAATAAGCAGCTTTTTTAAAAGTACTAAAAAACTTTAGCGAAAAGAGTCAGGTGATGAGGAGGAGGCAACCCCCTCACTTAGCTCTTAGCTTCATCACTCACTGGTAACCCTCTTAGCCTCATTACTCGGTTTTATATCTCTTGGTATCTCTAATCATGTTACCTAACCTCTAATCTCTCTCATGTATCTCTATTCTAATCTATTAATATGTCCAATTTACTCTTTATATTTTGTATTTTGTAATATTCTGCCCCTCTAATCTATTATTATCTCTTATTATCTCTATTCACTCATCTTGTATTCTATGCAAACGAGGTAGATTTCCCGGCATTATTTGAAAACGGTCAGGAATTAAATAATAAATAAGTTTTTTCAACTGAAAGTAAGGAGCAACATTAAAACTTAAAACAAACAGATATTATTTCGTTTTTGAGGGGTAATGCCCACCCCTCAATACCTCACTATTCTCGCTAAAGTTTTTTTAGTACTATAAAAAACTTCTTATTCTGATTAAACGGCCCATGGGTTTCAGGAGTCATTCTTAAAGAATTGGGACACAAATCTGATCTTTAGTGTAAAGAGTAAGGCACTGAGGAAAACTCCTCACAAACGGAATAATTTCTGTTTATTTTAAGTTTTGATGTTGCTTCTTGCTTTCAGTTGAAAAAAAAACTTATTTTAATTTTATTTCTGATCGTTTTTCAAATAATGCTGGGAAATCCACCTACACCCTCCATGGAAACCCTCCACGAAAAATCCTCAAGGTAAAGTTACTCCAATATACCCCTCGGAAAATTCTCCCTGACAATAACATCCTTGCTGAAAATTCCCCCCGGATAATTTCGTCTAGAAAATTTTTCTTGGCCTACTTCATTTGAAAAAAAAGAATTTTCACGCCGAAAATCCCCACCTCAGTGGAAAGTTTTTTCCAAAATCCCTCCCACACCAATGAAAAGTTTCTCCCACGGAAAATCCCCCCATGGGGAACTTCTCCCACAGAAAATCCCCCGCGGAGAATTTCTCCTACGGAAAATCCCCCTTCCGGAAAAATTCCCCCAGATAATTGTAACCACACTGAAAATATCGTCTGGAAAGTCGCCAAAAAGAAATTAAGACAAATAAAAAGGATGTCGTATAGGAATCCTGGCAAATTTTTCCGTGTAAAATTTCCCGTAGAAAATTCACCCCCGAAAACTTCGGGAATATACCAGATGAGAAAATGAGTTGGAGAAAATGAGTTGGAGGAAATACCAGAAACCCAGGGATAAGAAAGACTCTTAGGCCCATATCTAATGCACAGAGCATCCCTCCTTACAGTCAGAATGGTTTATTTGAACTTTTGTAGGAAAAACTGGAAATGGAGCGTGCGCTGTTGGTATGTAATCCTTAAAGCCATTTTTTCATATTTCCTCTACTTTTTCTGTTTGTGCTTTTGTGAGTGCGTGCTGCCAGCCTGGGCAAGTATACTCTAAATGAAGTTGAACACATAAATTATAAACTCTTGGGAGGGTTTTTTTTTGTGTAGGAGAGACTTTTTCAAACTTAAGAAGGGAAGGTGATGGGTGAATGACCAGCTTAGGGAGGGATTTTGTCAAAATGCAATTGACAGCTTGTATTAGAACTTGTAACTGCTCTTAAAAGATTGGCTTACTCAAAAAACGTTATTCCGAAAATAATTTGCTTTTGGTTGTTATAAATCATTATACATCCCTGCTTGTTTATTTAAAACTGGAAAGTACCAAGGCCATCAACATAAAGTATTTTTCACCCTCTGGATTCATGTTTTGTCTATTCATACCTGAATACTATGATTTTCTAAGGTTATTCTTTTGGGTTATTTCAAAATATGAAGGTTTTAGAGTAGTACTGCATTTTTGTCAGGGATGCGACGTTGAATCGCGAAAATAAATAAGAAAAACTAACTAACTGAATTTGACAATGGCTTTTGTCCGTAACATTTGAGACATTAAGTATTTACTTTCGGCAGGAATCACACGATGCCCAGTACCAATGGATTTTTGAATTACTTACAACGATCAGTTCGATCTGTCGGCTGTAACTTCCCTGGCGCTCCTCAGCCAGTCCCTGTCCCATCTCCAGCCACGCCTTCAGAAGCTTCCCCATAGTTCAAGATCGCCTTTTAGTTTTTGCCAAGGATTCTTCCTTTGTCCTCCCAGCTGTCGTCTCCAGGAGGTTACTGGCTCGCAACAATTCAAACATTAACAACAGCCTAATTCCAAACACAAATACACCTTCAAATAAAAGCCACAGCTTCTTAAGCTGTTTGGTGTCATATGTTTTTAGCTTGGTTTTTACTTTTTTTTTCGCCCGCAATTCTTTTTCTAAGTTTGGCACCAGCTATAATGAAAACTGTGGATGTCTTTTTCACTAAAAACTGAATTTCCGACATTTCCTAATTTTCTGATATATATATATATTTCAGGGTGGAGGGGGTTCAAACTTGGTAACCCCTTCACCCTGGATACCACCTTAATTTAAAGGTTTACTATATATATATATATATATATATATATATATATATATATATATATATATATATATATATATATATATATATATATATATATATATATATATATATATATATATATATATATATATATATATATATATATATATATATATATATATATATATATATATATATATATATAATATATATATATATATATATATATATATATATATATATATATATATATATATATATATATATATATATATATATATATATATATATATATATATATATATATATATATATATATATATATAACAATACATATATATATATATATATATATATATATATATATATATATATATATATATATATATATATATATATATATATATATATATATATATATATATATATATATATATATATACGGATGTGTAAATATCCACTTGACCAAATCAAACAATCAGATTCCGTTTTCACTGTTCTTGGTACTTTAATGTTCGTCTATAGATCGATAAAACCTTTCTCGTAAAAGGGAGCACAATTTTATTTGATTAATTTCAACCCGAGCAACTATAATTGGTCGTTATGAAAATATAGCAGGCCTAGTAGTTATAAAATTTAACCGAAGGGCAGATGAAAAAAACGTGTGAAAGCTTTTGTTAAACAAAGCCCATTTACACTAAATGAGGGTTTCGTATTGTTAAATTCAAGGGTATGTTAACCCTCACCTATCCCGACTTGTTATTAACCTGTGTAAACGAATGTGCATACAAACCGCTCCAGAATTCCAGGTCTCTGTCCACATCTATTGTGTTCATATTCAAACCAGGCTTGGTAGGACGCAGAAGTTATAGTAATTAAATTGTTTCTATTGAATTTTTGATTATATATGATTATTAAGGGCTAACAAAAGGATGCCTTTGAAATGCAATTGAACTATAATCTTTTTTTGTTTCTTTGCGGCTTTTGTTAAAAGATGAATATACAGAGACGTCCTTTCAGGAGGGGCTGTATCCCTCTCTAATCTCTAAGAGTGTATGTATAGTATACACGATTTTGTAATAAGTTTCCTTATAATAGTAAGGAAGCTTATTGTTTGATTCAATATTTCATTTAATAAGATAATTTATATGAGCAATTAAAATAATTGAAGCCCAAGACAAGAGACTGCAATCATTGAGAGTTGAATCACTATTGAGCCAGGGGCGAATCCAAGGTTTTTTTTATGCGGAAGGGGGGGGGGGGTAGGTTGATTTAATAAAAAAAACTTAGGGGGGGGGGCAAAATATGTTGATTCGATAAAATTGCGTTAGGAGCAAGTTAAATTAACGCAGACTTGGGTTAATTAAGTAATTTATACTACTTTAGACTACGCTGGGGGGGGGCACCCCTCACCCCCTTGATCCGCCACTACACTGAGCTGCACCGGCCCCCAACAAATTCCTCATAGCAGATTTCGATTTTAATGGAACTTAGACACCCATACAATAAATTGAATAGAACAAATGGAGTTTTAGCAACAAAGAACTCATGCTGACGAAAGTTCTGGTTTATTAAACGTATTTCAATTGATTATTATGGTCTTTTCAGAAGCCAATTTGAACAAATCTATTTTTTTAAATAATGTTTTAGGTTTTAGGCAGGGCCGTATCCAGTATTTTTTTCGGAGGGGCTTTTACTAAAAAAAAGATGTCGGGGGGGGGGATTACACAAAAAACCTCAAAAACACGCATACAAAATTTGTTTATGTCCATTTTTGTTACGTTTTTACGAGTAAAACAAACATTTGGGGGGCGAGGTCAAACCCCTAACTCCCCTGGATACGGCCTTGGTTTTAGGGCTAAAACATTAATTGACACGAAACTAATACAGTCCCATGTGTATTCTATAAAAGTTAGGTTTAGTAAAAAATCAAATATTAATATACCAATTTTTTGTTGTTTGCAATGTTTAAAATAATTTTCGGGCTTCCCAAAAGAAAACGCCACTACTAGACAAGGCTGTATCTAGGAAAGAGGGTTACTGGTTTTGAGCCTCCCTCCCCCTAAAATTTTTGTCTGACTACAAAACGAATAGCAACATTACACATAAACAAACTTTCTAAGCGTTTCATAAAGCTTTTTCTCTAAAACACCGGGAAAAATATCCCCCCCCCCCGAACAAATCCACGCCCTAACTATCAAGTCTTTTCCTTGGAGGGTTTGTAGACTAAAATAAAACTACCAAGAAATCTAAATTTGTATCCTTGCATTTTTTTTTTCTAATTTGAACCTCAGCTTCTGATAGGTTATACCTTTCTTTTCAGAAGTTTTACCCCTTCTGCTGCGTTCAGGGACGCCAATTCATGAAAACGTAGGGGATGGAAGTTTTTAAAAAGACACAAAAAAGCCATTTCTAAGAATCTAGGGGGGGGGCTTTTTTCATTCTTGTAATGAAAATACCTAAAAAAAAAGTAAAAATCTGGGGGGACAATTGCTCCCTAGGTTCAGCACTCCTGATTGTCGCCCCGAGTGTTTCCACCATTTACCCTCAAAACTCTTCAAGCCTACACAGAATAGTGTAGTTAGGTAATCGTAGAATCAAACTTGTGCTGAATTCGTGATCATTGGAAGCTAATAAAGTTGTTCTACAAATACATCGCATTATCAGAGACTGAAAAACTGAAAATCTGCAGCTTTTCTTGCAGAATGGAATGAAACTATTGAGCCATCCAAAGGCTATTAAAATATAGAGACAAGAAGTTCATAGTGGAATAGACGAAATTTTCAGGGGGAAGGGGTTGTTTGTTGTCTAGCCTTCCCTTGAATTTTTGGAACTGACCGTAATTGTTTGAACAAGCCATTCTAGATAAGAGAGACGATTTTTACAACCCTAGTTTTTCATTAGAATTTCAAATGCATTTGTTCTTTAAAGTTTTTTAATATTATTTTGATACGTTGTGTCTTGTTTTTGCAATAGCAGATCTTTTTTCAATTACGTAGACCTATTTTTATGTTTATGCGTCTGATTGTAGACTTTCTACAATCAGAAAAGTTGTGGGAATATGAATAATGTTAAATCCTGTCAACGACTGTAAATTTGAAGTTATAAAGAAAATACTTTAGAAGTGGAATCAGTAATTGCTTCAGATAGGATATGGAGTTTATTTACTCAAAAAACACATTTGCCGGGACTGAAACACACTGAAACTGAACCAAGCTGAATTCACAAACTGAAACACTGAAAATAAAAAACACATTTATTGAAACTAAAAAATAAACGCGTAGGTGAGTAAATAATTCAAAACAATTGTAATTTAGCTCCTTCTTCCATAAAAAGAAAAAGTATTAGCTATCATCGGTGGTTGCTATAAGGCATTTTAAGTGCTCCATATGTGAATGCGATCAATATTCAAACAATTCGTGGTAACGAACTGTAAGTAAGGATCGACTTGGCCCAATAGTAACCAAAACTCTAAAACAATATTTTGATATAAATAGATACATAAAAAAATCCGGTTATTATGTTGATTCCAAATATAAAAAAAAAACATTAAGTTTATTGTTACCCATCAAAAGCTACGAACCTGAGTATGTTTGCCTCATTTTCAAAAAAGGTGAAAAGCCACCAAAAATAAAGGGATCTTAATGAAAATCATACTATTAGATTCGGCATATCAGAGAACCCTATTTTTGAGGTTAAAGCTCCTATCTGCAAAAATGTGGAACGCCAGAAGAAAGAACAAGGATTCATGTTTATTGATTTTTTTTTCCTTTTTTCCCCCAGGGGCTTCGTATCGAAACGATGATCCAAGAATATCGGGAGGGAGTTCATTCAAATGAAAATAGCTATTTTTTTAATATAGTTGAAAGATTCAATAGCTATGCTTAAAGGTATGACATGTCCCCTTGCAGTCCCTTAGAAAGGCCGGTAAGTTATGCAATTTACCCATTGTTTACATACAGTATTTGTTATTGGTAAATACACGGGCATTTTTATGGAGGATTTTTTTGTGGGTGGGTGGAATTTTAGAAATTAACGATTAGAAACTAAATAAAAAAGAACAATATTTCAAATGAAAGTAAGAAGAATCTTCCGGGGGAAGTTCCGCAGGAAACTTTCCGTGGGGGATTCAGTGAAGGAGCATTGTTCTGGGAATATTACATTGGAGGAACTTTTTGTCTAGGGGGAGGATTTCCCGATATTATCTGAAAAAAGACCAGAAATTAAACGCAAAAACATTTTTTTTTCAACTGGAGGTGAGGAGTGACGTTAAAACATAACACGGACAAAAACAATTCGATATATAAGGAGGACTGCCACGTCTTCAATCCCTCCCTCTTGACACTAAAGTTTGTCTTTAGGTCCCAATCTATTAATAACGACTCCTGAAACACAAAGGATGCTGTTTTGGATGCTGTATACAGAGACAAAGTCATCATACAGAGACAAACTATTTATGTTTCTATCAGAAAAAAAATTTCTGTCATGCTCTGCACGGTTACCAATATTTTTGAAAGTGTATTGCAATATGTTTATCCTACCCTTGATGAACATAAATTAGCAAACTATAATATGCTGTAAAAACAAAAGCATATGTTCTATTTATGGTGACTTGTTCTCTCATACTTAACTTTTTGCTCAAAAGAGAATATAAGGAATGCTAAGATAGAGGTCAGGGACGTCATTTGCCATGGAGTAAAGGGGGTCGCCCACTTAGGATCTTCAGAGGCCATCTCAATATATAAGGAGGACTGCCACCTCTTCAATCCCTCCCTCTTGACACTAAAGTTTGTCTTTAGGTCCTAATCCATTAATAACGAAACACAAAGGATGAAACACAAAGGATGCTGTATACAGAGACAAAGTCACTATACAGAGACAAACTATTTATGTTTCTATCCGAAAAAAAATTCTTTCATGTTCTGCGTGGCTACCAATATTTTTGAAAGTGCATTGCAATATGTTTATCCTACTCTTGATGAACATAAATTAGCAAACTATAATACGCTTTAAAAACATAAGCTTTTGTTCTATTTATGGTGACTTGTTCTCTCATACTTAACTTTTTGCTCCAAATAGAATAAAAGGAATACTAAGATAGAGGTCAGGGACGTCATTTGCCATGGAGTAAAGGGGGTCGCCCTCTTAGGATCTCCAGAGGCCATCTCCATATATAAGGAGGCCTGCCACCTCTTCAATCCCTCCCTCTTGACACTAAAGTTTGTCTTTAGGTCCTAATCCATTAATAACGAAACACAAAGGATGAAACACAAAGGATGCTGTATACAGAGACAAAGTCACTATACAGAGACAAACTATTTATGTTTCTATCAGAAAAAAATTTCTGTCATGCTCTGCATGGTTACCAATATTTTTGAAAGTGCATTGCAATATGTTTATCCTACCCTTGATGAACATAAATTAGCAAACTATAATATGCTGTAAAAACATAAGCATTTGTTCTATTTATGGTGACTTGTTCTCTCATACTTAACTTTTTGCTCCAAATAGAATAAAAGGAATACTAAGATAGATGTCAGGGACGTCATTTGCCATGGAGTAAAGGGGGTCGCCCACTTAGGATCTTCAGAGGCCATCTCAATATATAAGGAGGACTGCCACCTCTTCAATCCCTCCCTCTTGACACTAAAGTTTGTCTTTAGGTCCCAATCCATTAATAACGAAACACAAAGGATGAAACACAAAGGATGCTGTATACAGAGACAAAGTCAATATACAGAGACAAACTATTTATGTTTCTATCAGAAAAAAATTTCTGTCATGCTCTGCATGGTTACCAATATTTTTGAAAGTGCATTGCAATATGTTTATCCTACCCTTGATGAACATAAATTAGCAAACTATAATATGCTGTAAAAACATAAGCATTTGTTCTATTTATGGTGACTTGTTCTCTCATACTTAACTTTTTGCTCCAAATAGAATAAAAGGAATACTAAGATAGATGTCAGGGACGTCATTTGCCATGGAGTAAAGGGGGTCGCCCACTTAGGATCTTCAGAGGCCATCTCAATATATAAGGAGGACTGCCACCTCTTCAATCCCTCCCTCTTGACACTAAAGTTTGTCTTTAGGTCCCAATCCATTAATAACGACTCCTGAAACACAAAGGATGCTGTACATTTGGCAGGAAGGAGGCTGGGTTATATAGCAAAACTTGCGTGTTTTCCTCAAATAAAAACATAAATAGGATGGATGTTTTTCTAACATCTTTTTTTCTTTGTTTTCCTTGTCTAAGAAAAAACTGCCCAGGCACATTCTTAGATTTGGAACCTCCGGGATCTTGCTCCCCTAAAATCACAACATTTTACAATTTTAGCATATTTCACGTTTTTTACTCTGAGCCCCACTTGTAATCCCCCCCATTTATATCACCTCACATCCCCTTACTACCCTTATGGTTACAGGAAGGAGCATAAAAACTAGAATAACCACAGAACCCATCAAAGATCAAAAAAGTATCAATCTACATTTGTGTCGTCCTTTTAGTACTTTACATGTTATAGGTTATCTTCACACAGAAATAACTAATTGAAATTTGCTGCACATCTGTGTTTGAAACTTTTAACTAATTAGTTAATATTCTATACGTGCTCTGTTTTATATAAACGTTCAATTCTAGACACATTTAAGGAGGGCTATTAATTGGGGTTCTCTTAATGATCGTCTCTAATCGCTACCATGATTTTGTGAACAAATTGGCATTAGATTAATTAAAAATTCGGAGTTTGTTACAATCAATTTAATACTGTCTACGAGAGAAGAGTTGTTAAAGTTGCTAAGTTTCATAACAAGTGCCAACGCAGAATATTAATTAAGAACTTTAAAGGATAGGAAAGGAGTCTTGTAATATGAAATGTTTTTAAGTTATTAAAGTCAATTTTTAGTTTGGTAATCTTGTGCAATCACTCCCCTTATAAACTAGCTAATATAAGTACAAGATTGATACCATTCGATTCCCCGTCAAGAGTATTATTTCAAGGGGGGTGGGGGGATACCCCCAACAGATTTAGAAGGACGCATCTTTTGTACTTGCGTTAAAAAATCTTTTATAATTTTTTTTACCCCTCCTAGATTTCGTAAAATACCATTTTTCGTATCTTCATTAAAAAAAAAAAAAAAAAAAATGGAAAAAATATTTGCCCCTCTAAAATTTCTTGAATTAGCACTCATGTTCCCCAGTTAACACATGTTTGAAGCATAATATTCACTACCGCTGTGATTGACCCACCCCCACTTCCTTACTGCTTAAATATGATTACACTCCTTTCTCGGGGTTGTTATTCCCGTTTCAAGTTATTGGGGTTTATCCTTTAAATAATAGTCAGGCAAATAATTTCTTAGACGACACTACTTTTCCATCTATAGAATTTAAGAGAGAAAAAACGAATATAATTTAAACAAAACAGTGGAACAAAAAAAAAACTTTAAATAATAAAAATATGAATATTTTGACTCCAAGCCCAGGAGCCTTTATCAACAAAAAAAAAATTAAATTAAACGCAATATATAAAGAAAAAGACGAAGCAAAAAAAACCCAAAGAAAACAAACAAACAAATAAAACTCAAGGTTATAAAGATATGAGTTTTATTTTCTTTATTTTTTCTTTCCTTTTTATTTATGCGTTCTGTTTAATTTAACTTCAACTTCTTTTTTTCCCCGTTGATAAAGGCTCCCGGACGTGGAGTCGAAATACTCAGATTTTTATTATTTAATTTTTTTGCTCCTCCTTTCTTTTTTTTGAGTTTTTTTAGTTTTTTTAAGTTTTTTTTTAAGATTTGAAGTTTTTTTATTTAAATTATACTAGTTTTTTCTCTTAAATTCTACAAAAGTCAGGTTGGCTACCTCGTCCTTGCTAATGTCATTTGTTATGTTTAAAGAGAAGTTATTGATGACACTATGACTTTTTATACAGCAAACATAAAAACAGTGCTTTTACGTAAAAACAACAAGAAAATTTAATAAAATCAACAATACAAATTTTGATGTTTAGAAAATTATACAAAAATGGTAATTTGTTTATATTCAAAATAAAGCGCTACTTTGAAGGTTCTATTCTATAACGAGGACGGTTAAGTGAATCTACTGGGGGTGGAAGTTTACAGCTATTAAAAATTTGGCAATAAAATTTGTTTGAATCATATCTTTATTGTTCCGACTCTTAAGATTGATGTTAGTCAACTCACAAAGTTATACCACAGAGAGTTTACTGGTGACAATGTTATTAAGATACTTAAAAACTTTTCGTTCTTTTTATTGGCTGAAAATTTAATAGAAACGAGCCAATCAGGCTCTGCTTTCTTTTAACTTGCTTAAAATTTTCTTTTTGGGAGAAGCCACACAGATTGTCAAGCAAATAAACCAGTGGAGCTGAAGCTTCCCTTTTAACATGGAAGTATATGACAATAATCTCTCTTTTTTCTTTTGTTATCCTCTTTGGCCTTAAGATTATCAATTTTGCTTATCTCTGTAAATAGATAGTTAAGTCGAATATAACAGTATTTTGGGCATCTACCTTAAAATTGGCTTTATTTGAGCCATATTTACCAATTATTAATTTCCTCTCATTTTTGTGTCTCTGTTCTGATTCTGCTTGTTATCTTGTGCGTTCCTGCGAACACGCCACGTGCGTTGCTTTTGTTTTTTTCTGCAATTCTACACATAAATAATGTCCGGGCTGATCTTGATTAATAATCTCCTTGAGGATGCATTAGACCGTGTCATTATGCATTAGATGTACAATCCACATTTTGAGGAAAAGGATCAGAAAATAACCAAAGGGCTTCTAATTGGTCTTCCTCCACCAGTCGAATTGGAAAATACTTTTAAATGAGGATCTAAAGGTATTCAAATCGGGGGGGGGGGGTTCCTCTTTTTCAACTGGCCTTAAACGGCACCCCTGTTCATAAGAGGTTATATTATATATAGGCTACTGGTTATATTTATAACCTGTTAAGTTTGATAACTGGTAAAACTTTTAATCAAGACAGTGCAAAAATATTTAAGATAATAAAAGTCTGAATGTTTCGGCTTCACCTCTGGAAGCCTTTGTCAACAGAAAAAAAAGACAAAACATACTATATAAAAAAATGTAAAAAAAAAACTTCAAGAAAAAACAAATGTTTTAGCTGTATAGTCTAGGTCTTCGTTTCTTTTTTTTATTGACAAACGATTATGCACATGAACCAAGGCCATATCCAGGGGGGTCGGGTGTTTGAGCCCTCCCCCCCATAAAAAAAACCATTCTGACTCTAATCGTAACGAATTCTTGATGTGTTCTTAATTTTTATTTCAAATCCCTCCCGACGAAAAAAAAACCCTCCCGCGAACAAAAATCCTGGATATCACCCTGAAATGTACCTAAAATATTTGGGTATTATTCAGAAAAAAAAATAATTCTTTGTTTGTTCAGCACTTTTTTCTTTTTTTATGTCTTTGTTTTTATTTGCCTCATACGTTATGTAAACTTTGTTTTCACCATTTTTTCGTTTATAACTTACCTTTTCCTAAAATTAGTGATATCTTCTATTCTCACATGCAAAACAAGTTGGGTGATGTAGATTCCCATTTGAAACTTTTTTTTTTACACTTCTTGGATGTCTATTAAACCTATTTTGTGCCAAGAACATTATCAAATAAAAGTCAAAAATGGAAAACATTTTGGCCAGGTTTTTCTCTATCCTTGTAGCCTACAAGACCGCATCCAGGATTTTTGTTCAGAGGGGGGATTTTTTTCGGGAAGGGGAGGAAGAGGGTTTTCTAAAAACTGAAAAGGCATAAAAACTTTGTTTATATGCTTTTTGTTGAGTTTTTTCGAGTTGTACAAACATTTCGGAGTGGAATCAAGCCCCCTAGACCCCATCTTAGATATGACCTTGGTTCTGTAAAATTTTTGTTGAATAAAATACAACTTTCGAATTACTGATAAATAGGGGAGGTTAACTCTGTTGGAAAAAAACTATGCCAGTTCCCATAGATAAAAAATTACCTGATTTTATACAAGATTCATGTTCTCTGTGAAACATGACAGAATTATTATATTAACTAGAATTTTTCTTAAGGAATTCTCACCTTCCATAAAAAAAAGTGTAATCCTCTCTAAAATATCTGGCACCTCGAGCTAAATTCCCAGGGAATGGGTGATACAAGGCCGTATCTATGGGGATGGGGTCAGTTTTTTACCCCCTCCCCCAAAAGTTTTCTCCAACCCGTAAAAACGTAACAAAAATACATATACAAAAATGTGATGTGTTTTTTAAAGTATACTTGTAAACGTGCCGTAAAAAAGATCCCGAACTAAAATCCTGGACACGCCCTTCGGCTGATGTCAATAAATTCACTAATTAAAAAAAAAAGATAATAGTAAAAATAATCTGATGCCATATTTGGAATAACCATCACAAAAATAGTGAGGCTGAAGTTTCCAGATCCACAGGCCTAATATTTCGTTTACCATGTTCTAGTAACATTTGGGTCTAATTCTATGCAGTGCTCAGAGTAGACAACATAAATTAGTACGGTCTTGACCCATTTGTTCACTGAAACGGACCATACAAATACGTCTCAACAACTACAATCAATTTATTCCTCTCCAAACTTTCTAAGATCTGCCTTACGATTACACAAAAACGTCCAAAACACTTTATGAAGCTCATATTTTTGAATATACCTTGATGAACTCTGCTATACCAATCATTTACACCTGAGAGCCCACTAAAACTAAAATTATCCTGAATCTAAACAAAACACTTTCATAGGCAGCGCAATAGCCCTGCCTAGGTAAAGATCTAAACAAAACACTTAGAATCAAAAGCGCATACAACAGTTCTTTTTCGGATGAGGTACTACCTTATAAGGGAGGGGGCTATTTGAAATAATGTGGTATACTAATCGCCAAACTATGTAGCAGCGCCAAATCCCGGATTTTTCTTCGGGGAGGTTATTTTTGTCGATGTGTAGGGATTACACAAAAAACTTTAAAACACGCATGACAAATATGTTTATGAGGATTTTTTATTCCGTTTTTACGGGTAGGACAAATATTTCACGGTAGGTGGTTCAAAACATAGCCCCCCTAGATGCGACCTTGTTATGTGGAAAACACGGGGAATATAGGTTTCAAGGGAGCCGGACCCAAATAAGAGTTTGTGTAGAACCATTTTCAGCATAACTGGTAATTCAAACCGTAATTACTTCAATTACTTAATTAATTTGTCTGAATTTATCAAGACTCTTGGTTAATTGCGATATGTTTATTTTTTTTAACGATTCACAAAATTCTATTTTCGGGCTTAAAAAGGAAACACAATGTTTCCCATCAAATGTTAACTAATGCGGTGATTAGGCAATGATGGCTTCCGCTTGTTAATATGAACCACACAATCCGTAACTGTTCCTAAAAAAAAGAAGGGTATTAAATCAAGTCTATTAACTCAGGGGTGGACTGCTTACTACCATTTAACTACCCATCTAAGGGTATGAAATCACAAAAAGTTTCCTCGCTGGTCAACCTAATTAACAATTTCTTTAAACTATATGTGAATAAAACAAAAAAGAAACCTTCCACGTACTATCCTTAATTAGCTAAGTTTATAACTATTCACCAAAAATATCAAATTGCCAGGTTTATTAGCCAAAATAGTTACCGCGTAATTTAGGCTTTTGTACCCATGCTAAGTTATATATCAGGTGTAATTAGTAAACCTAAGTTTATGGTTATAATTGCAAATTCATACTGAATGCCAAACACGGACAAGTCACTCATGAAGAGTTAATTGTGTGCTAATTGGTAATTAATAGGAAAAAACATGTTTGAATGTAAACAAGGGTGGAGGGAGGGTATTCCAGTTCTTAGGCTACAAATCAAGGTGTTTAAAGCTAAAAGCTAAGACTAAAATTTACTAGCCATTCCCAAGACGTGAAAGGGTATCTTGGGGTTAGCTTAGTTGGAATTAGTTTAAACTCAAGGTCGTCCTAGAGAAAAATTACTATAGGGGATCTTAAACTTCTTCCAGAAAGCTGGTATTTACCAAGCAATACTTCAGGCCCTGTTTCTAGACTGAGACCCACCTGTGCCTCCAGAGGTACCCAGGGCATCAATAAGGGCCCAACCATCTTCTCGTTGGTTTCTGCTGCCTGTATGTCCTCCAAAGAGGCTGAATTAACGTGTGCAGACTATCTAGATCTTTTTGGTGCATCAGTCGCAGTCGCAGGTTGTTTCTGGGTCTGTCTCTGCGGAATGAACCCGTTGATCGCTAGTGAAGCGTTGCATTCTGTAGCCGAATTGTATCCGTACGTAGTACGTGACCAAGGGATCTCCATCGTCGATCTCTTATGAAATCTGCTACAAGAGACTAGCCTTTCTTGTCATGGATCGATTTGTTAGTTATAATTGTTTGCTTCAGCGGTAGCAAAGATTCAGCGGCAGCAAAGTTCCAAAGGATTCTTCTGATCCATGAGTTTGTGAAGGCGAGTTCTTTCTTGTCTTTGGTTCTCCGGTCATCCTTTTATCAACAATGACAGATCCCACTGTGGCATGGGTTTGAGCATATTTAGTTAATTCAGGAATTTTCAAAGACCGTTGTTTCTAGTTGCGTTTCTAGTAGCGTTATGTTTCTTGTTTCTAGTAGCGTTAGTACCTTTACAAGGGTTTTAGAGTATACTTATTGGATTTTTTTGTGCTTTTAAAGGTTAAAAAAGCAACTTTTTTGTTCAGCAAACCCTGCCGCATAATTTTTCTGTCAATTTTATCTTTACCCGTTCCATCTGTCTTTTCTTACAACTGCATTAATTTTTTTCGTGTTTTCTGTGTCTTTTGATGCTTATTTGTGTTTCTGTTTTTTTTTTTTATGGTTTTATCGTCTTTGATGATTTTTATGTCTTTTTATTGCTCCGCTTTTGCAAACTGGTGGTTAAAAAAAATAATTATGGTTATTATAATTATTTCACATTCAAAATCCAGTCAGCATTTAATTTTTCTATTTTTCATAGGTGCTACGTCACACCTATCCCTTATTACATTAACTTTTGAATACCAGTAACTTATGAGACTGTAACATTATCTACAGACCTTAAAGTACAACTACATTGACCTACCAACCGTTACCATTTTTAGAAACACTGTGTAAAAGTTCTACGAACTTGTCCTTCCATGTCACCAGAAAACATTTTCTAGGTAGTATTTGAATCACGCATCTCTGATGGACACTAGGAAAAATCCATAGGGACAAGAATTAGAACAGATTACATTCTTGGGCTAATGAGTTCACTGAAAGCATACATTATTGGAAGCTATAAGGGGTCCTAGCCAAGTGATTAGCACGCTAGACTTTAAGTCCTTTGTCGGTGAGGACAGGGATTCGAATCTTTGTATCGCTGGTTATTTGGTTTGGAACGGGGTCAGTGGCGTGACTCAAAGCTCAGCCAGAGTCGACCCAACTCTAAATTGGTACGTGGAACTATGTCAGAAAGGTAAAGAGGAATAAGTGCGAAAGCACAGGATGACTGGGCCCCAGCCCCCATTGCACTTCTTGGCTGAAGGACCATGAAACGGAGATCAGCACCAACAGTAGAGCCTGTTAAGTTCAATGCCTTATTCTTTACCTTTTTCCTTTTTTTATGACTTTCCTTACAAACTAATCAGGTTTCAGGTCTCATTTGCTTGAATGTTTCTATATGAAGAAGATTCTAAATCCATGTCTTCGTTATGGCTTTTCAAGTTAAGTCGCCCGTTCTTTTGACGTTCCCTACCACTCTGATCTCAATCGATGCTTTTAAGACTCAAAAGACAAATCAGGTGCATGTGAAGTGGCTTTTTTCAGTAAAAGTTGAATCCGTTGACCGAAAATATATTTTAACTTAGCTGCCTGGAAAAACGATGAAGACAGGGCTTAACTAATGATCTGAGTCATTTTTTTCGATCCTGTCCTCCTGGTGTTTTAATCTCCTTATCAACCGGCTTTACAATGTTTGCTCTAAGTGTCTGAACTAGTTCTGCCCATGACATGCCAACAAGAACTATGCTAAGCTTATAAAGGTTTTCATTTCACTTTTGAGGTTAAATTTGTATTTGGCGTTCGGCATCACATCAGTTGATTAGCTCTTCTTTATTTTAATATAGCTGCCTGTTTTTATGTTTGACTAGATTTTTTCTCAACGTTCTACCACCTCCACAATGAATTTTTTGTGGATTTGGATACTCAGGAAGAACGTATACCGCTGAAAAAAAACTAGTCTCCTGTGGAGTCTTTCGATTAATCTTGGGAACGGTCTATACTCCACATCAGTGAACTTGCAAGTTTCCTACTAATCAAACGGCACCTCCATATATTTTTCAAAAATCAGGCTTTTTGTTCTTTGCGTTCTCTCGAATTCATGCTCCATCTTGAAGTTTTTAACCACCTCCAAATGGAATTATGTGTGCAGACCTGCTAAGAAAGTCATATTTTTATAGAATTTGATGCATTATACTCGAGGGCTATTTTAAATAAATTTTAAGAGGGACCTAGCCCCTCCACCCTTGCAGGATTCTTGGAAAAGGTATATTACCTACTGGTTGCTCTTAATAGTAATAATAAAAATACATTATTAATCGAAGAATATCAAACGGTTCGTGGTAACGAACTGTAAGTAAGGAGCGACCCGGCTAAAAAGTAACCGAAACTCTAAAAAAGCGAATTTTGAAACAAATAGATATATCAAAAGAATCGGATTTTTATGCTGATTTCCAATATAAAAGTTTCATTAAGTTTAGTCTTATTCATTAAAGGTTAAGGTTACGAGCCAGCGAAAATTAGCCTTATTTTTGAAAAAAGGGGGATAAACCCCCTAAGAGTCATAACAATCTCACCATCAGATTCAGCGTATCAGAGAACCCTACTGTAGAGGTTTCAAGCTCCTATCTGCAAAAATATGGAATTTCGTTTTTTTTTTGCCAGAGAAAAGATCACAGATGCGTGTTTATTTTTTTTTTATTTTTTTTTTTTTTAGTCCGCTGATTTTTGAATTAAAATCAAGTTGTCATCAAGCCATGGCTAATTGAAGACAAAACCAAGAGAAGCAATCTGAGTGAGAAGCAAAGGTGGCATAAGTCTTATTCAGGATTGTATAAAAATTATTTATTTTCAATTGTTGTTGGATAATAGGGCCGTTCTATTACTCATCTTTGTGCTAAGATCTTACATCTTTTGACAAAGAACGCTTAAAAATGAAATCTTGGCACTAATATCTTACATCTTATAGCGTTCTTTTGCAAACGTCTTTCATCATTCTGCTCTGATCAGCGGTCTAAGAACAATGATGAGTATATCATCAAAGTTCTCTCATGAATGTTCTATGCGGCAGAAAGATGGCGTCCTTCACACTTTTTGACATCAGTGAGCTGTAAGATCTTAGAACAAAGATGAGTTAAAAGAACGGAAATCTTTACAGAAAGATGTGAGATCTTAGATGTCAGATCTTAGCGCAAAAGAACGGCCCTATTGTCTATCATCCATCCATCCATTCTACTAAGAGCTACTACTACAAACTACTCACCGCAGCACCAAGCTGCCTGAGGCCAGCACAGCTATGCACGCTCCTCCTCCATCCCAATCTGTTCAAAGCCTCCCTTTTTACACCCTCCCAGGAAGTTCCTTTTTCTTTTAAATCTTTCTTTATGACATCCTGCCACCCCAGGAGAGGATGACCTGTTTTCTTTTTAGCCCTAGATGGTTGGCCGAAAAGGACAACCTTTGCAATTTGTCATCCTTCATCCGCGCAACGTGCTCTAGCCATCTCAACCTTTCTTTCATTATAGCCCTAGAAAGTGGGATTGAACGAAATTTTTCGTACAGCCTACTGATTGAAAGACGGTCAGTCAGCCGGGTACCCAGAACAATTCGTAGGCAATTTCTCTGGAACACATCTAGCAAATCTCCACCCACTTTTTGGAGCGCCCATGCTTCAGAGCCATAGTTGACAGCTGTCATGACTGTAGCTTCTAATATTCTAATCTTGGTTTGCAGACTTATCTTCCTATTCTTCCAAACTTTTTCTTAACTGTGCAATAAAACCCTGAGCCTTCGCTATTCTACTTTTAACATCTTCAACGCTCCCACCGTCTTTACTAATTATACTACCAAAGTAAGTAAAACTGCCCACCTGATAAATCTTTTCGTTACCCAACGTTACCTTTTCATCTTTACTGATTCTTAGCTTTAGTGACATAGTCTTCTTAACATTAATTTGCAAACCTATTCTAGCATCCTGAACTCGCAAAACCTCTAAAAATTAATTCATTTTGTTCACACTTTCATCTAGGATGCTTAAATCATCAGCATAATCTATGTTCAGGAGAGTTTTTAGTCCCCATTTGATTCCGTGGTCTCCCATTGCCTTTCTTGTGCTCCTTAAGACAAAATCCATCCAAATGATCCATATAAAGGGGAATAGAACACAACCCCGCTTAACTCCTGATCTAATACAAAACCAGCTGCTAACCTCATTTTTACCTTAACCGCAGTAGTGTTATAGCACATAGCACTAATCACTTTAATCCATTTGTCTGGTATACCATACAAGGATAAGACCTTTGCTAAAGCTCTCCTATCAACGGAATCGAACGCTTACTCATAATCTATAAAACTGAGGACCAAAATTGTTTGACGACTCAGGCACTTCTCAATTATTAACTTAAGAGTGAAAATTTGGTCGACACATCCTCTACCTTTTCTAAAACCGCACTGTTCTTCTCTTGAAACTTTGTCTACAGCATCCCTCAGTCTAAATAGTATTCTATTACTAAGTAATTTGCTACCTACAAAGATCAGACTAATGCCTTGATAATTACCACACTCACTCTTATCACCTTTCTTATACACTGGTTTAACTAAGTTTTCCTAAAATCGTTAGGTTCGTTCCTTTTTTCAAAAATCATATTCATAATCTTCACTAACTTATTTCTAACCTCAGAGACACCAATTTTAAGAAACTCATTTACCACACTATCAGCACCTGAAGACTTATTATTTTTTATTCCTGTCGCTAATTAGTTACATTTAATAAAGTTACATTTTAATAACTGTCGCTAATTCTCTGTCGCTAATAGATGTCGCTAATAACTGTCAAAAAGTTACATTTTAATAACTGTCGCTAATTCTTTCTCACAAAACAAATCTTCCTTCACATCCAAGGTAACACAAACTTTTCATTTTCATCTGTATCTTTTCTTGCAATTCTTTCTCGGTTTAGCAAATTCTCAAAATATTCTGCCAATCTCTGTTTAACTCTTTCCTTATCGCTAATTGTGACCCCATTCCTATCTTTAATTGGGATAAGTTCGGATTGATTACTCCCTCTCAATTCATTAACATGCCAGTGCAATATTTTACTATTAGGCCGTCGAGCTCCATCCTTCAGATCCTTGGCTATTTTATCCTTGGCCTCCATTTCACACCTCCTTAGTTCATATTTTAATGCTTTCTCCACTTCCTTTACATTCTTTTGGTATTCATATGATCACTCAGATAATTATTGTACAAGCCCTTTCTCCTCTCTATTAAACATGAAGGTTTTTCACTAATATTCCTAGCTGCAGTCCTAACTTTCATCCCTAAGACCCCATCACCAACTTCACAAATTGTTTTCCTAAAATCATTCCAACCATCTTCCACATTGTCAAATTTTTAAATCTCAAGTATAGCATTCAACTGTTCATGGAAAGTTTCTCTCAAATTCTCATCCTGGAGTCTACCAACATCATAACTTCCCGGGATGTAGTTAGCCTTCAGAAATTTCAGCTTTAAATTAACCCTAGACACTACTAAATGGTGATCTTTACTTTTAATATCCATAACAGCACTCCTATATATACCCTAGTATCTTGTATTGATCCTGCCAGTCTTCGATTTACTATAACATAATCAATAAGGTGTGGTGTCTTACCATCATGTGAAATTGTGAATACAATGTTAACTTATTGGCCATTTTATGACCAAACACCGTATTGGTTATAACTTGATTGTTATACTACCTACAAAATTGCAAAAGTCTGTTACTGTTTTCTTTCCTAGAAGACCATTACTGTTTTTTTTTTCCTAGAAGACCATTACTGTTTTCTATTTCTACACCAAATTTGCATAGGCTAGGATACCATCTATCCCTATTTCTACCGACCTGTGCGTTAAAATTTCCTAGTAAAAACATCATATTTCTACTTGGGACCCTGTCTATTTGCTCCTTTAACTGTAAGTAAAATTCATCTGAGTCACTAGTATCTCCGGCAGGCGGTTCTACAGGGATATATACTATTATAACCGAT
Organism: Artemia sp. Qi Xiang Cuo; assembly: GCF_049724085.1. Classification (NCBI taxonomy): domain Eukaryota; kingdom Metazoa; phylum Arthropoda; class Branchiopoda; order Anostraca; family Artemiidae; genus Artemia; species Artemia sp. Qi Xiang Cuo. Next base: position 48,551,976 of record NC_142811.1, read on the forward strand.
GCCCTGAACTTTTTAGTCATAAAATGAGCAATTATTATCCTATTATTAATACCTTCCCATCCTAAACAAGACTTAGTCGCTTTTTTATTCATCATGAGCCCTACTCCTTGTCTGTATACCCCGTCCTTCCTGCCTAAGGAAACAAATTCTGTATCACCTAATTTCATACTTCCTACCCCTGGGATATGATTTTCTTAAACTCCTAATAGTTCCAGTTCGAATCGTCTGAATTCGTCAGTTAAAATGTCGATACAGTCATTTTTTTAACGTCGTAACATTCCAAGTTCCAAGTGTTACGTTCTTTAAAACCTTGAAATTATTATGGCCCCAGGAAAAGCAATGATCTCGGATAGCACTACAGGACGGGGATCACTTTTTTTCTCAAGTCTACACCGAAGAGCATAAGCTGGCTTAGAACCGGACAGCAAGAAGTCCCTGGGACCTCCAGTATGAATGGAGGCTTTTTGCAATCCTGAGCCCATCTTGGGTACAACATGGTTTTCAGCACTTGGTGATGCTCTTCTATCAACAAGAGTTGAAATCCTGCACAGACAGTCTCGAGCCCATTACCTCCGACTCATTATATAGTCATGCCTATAAATATTATGCTACTACGGGGAGGCAGCCCATAGTAGGTAAATTAGCTAGGAAGATGTTTTTTGCCTGAAAACACCCATCAAAACAGACCAAGCCCAGAAGAATTATCAATTGATCTGAATCCCCTGCGAATGCTGTGTCGTGTACTAGGCTAAAGTTTCCTCGAAGGGCGCCACTCCTCAAGCGGGAATAGGGTTTGGCACAAGGTCCCCGGTCTTGCAGGTACCCCAAAAGGGTCGAGGCAGCCCTTTGCAAAGACCATTGTCCATAGATCTGGATCTTACGCCCTGTCTCAGTTGTCCTCCTATAGAGGATCCTCCCGCGATGGTGTTCTGCACCATGCGATTTAACCTATTGCTGGGAGAAGGTTTGTAACTCACGGGACGTGTGGACACGCCGGTGGGCCCTGTTGAGTTTACATTTGAAGGGTCTTCTTCCTCCTCCACCTGTATTTATGGCCCCGGGTGACGGTGCCCCAGTTTCTATTATGGACCCCCAGGGACAAGGTCTCCCCTTGGTCTGTGCCTCCTATGGAGGCACATGTTCCCCTATTGCCACCTGGCGACACGCTGAGTGGCCGGGGGGAGGCCCTTTAAAGCTGGCAAATGGTAAATACTTTTTCTTATAATTACAATTTAGCAATCCCAAGAATAATCAAATATTAACAATATTACTACACAGAAACTGAATGGCAGAAAAGATTCAATTATATTTTCAAAGTCAACATAATCCCCTTTAGTCCACATTAGTTATTGAGCCAAAAAGTTTAGACCTGTACGTCAGCGTTATTCAATCAATTCTATGTACAGTTTTGCGTCTGATTTCCTGGAATATAGACGTCCCCTCCCCTCAAGGATAACAGTCCCCTCCCCTCAAATGAAAAATAGTGGCCTGAGCATATAATTTTTGTCTTTTTGAGTTTCTTTGTGAGCTTTCCTTTTTAGTAGGGAATTGCCCTGTGATTAAAATTTATCGTTAAGATTAATCAAAATAATATTTACCATTCCTGACCCAGGTTCAAATGATGGTTCTTCGTCAGGGTTGTCTTTTAGTCCGTGGTAAATCTTGTCCGGGATTGAATTGTTTAGAGAATAGATCCGTGGGGAGGAGGGATTTTTCCGTGGAGGTGAAGCCAGATTTCCTGGCATTATTTGAAAACGATCAGAAATTAAATCAAAATAAACAAGTAGAATAATAAACAAGAAATAAAAATAAACAAGAAATAAAAATAGAAATAAAAAATCTTCTTAGAAATAAAAATGAAAAAGTAGAATAATCCAACCGAAAGTAAGGTGCCACATTAAAACTTAAAACGAACAGAAATTATTACGTATATGAGGGGGGTTGTTCCTCCTAAACACCTCGTCCCTTACGCTAAAGTTCGAATTTTGTCCCAATTCTATAAGAACGACTCCTCCACCACTACAGAAATGTACAGAAAAATAAATTAAATATTTTTACTTTAATAACTTTAATAAATAAAAAATCATTAAGATTTGAAAGAATAAATATGAGCATATGTTTATTAAACTGACAATGCACATTCATTTGTATTTTTTCAGTAGAGTGCAAGTTATGTTCCGGCCTTGAGAAGGCACTGGGGTTGTGAGCCCTAATCCTGTTAATTTCTGCTCGTTCTGTGTTCGACTTGGTTATTTATTGTGATTTCTGTTCGTTTTCGGTTTACGAAAACGAACAGATTTTCGGTTAAATTTTTTTATGGATGAGGATTTGTTGTAGTTTTAAGCTTGGTAGATTTGATTTGATTTTTGCTCGTTTTTTGTTTAATGGACCTCTTTGGTTTCCTTGAAAAACTTTTTTGTGGATTTTTTTAAAATTAATTGTCAGTAGTAAAAGGAAAAATACTGGGAGAAAAACATTTTCTTTGGATTTTTTTTTATTAAAGAAACAATAAGACCGATGCTTATTAAAATTTGTGAAGGGCGGGACAAATTTTTTCCATAAAAATATAAAAAAGATCATTTTCAAAATTGTCTTTGGTGTCCAGTAATTACACTAGCTCAACTAGAGTAAAAAGAAAATAGTTCCCATATTTGTTGGGGAAAAAACTGGGGTTTTGAAAGAACAAGGTAAAAAAAATGAAAAGTATAAATAAACTTTTTGATTATATCCCCAATAACCAATTTTCACCGATCGGGGGATAAACCCAAGGTAGCAAATCAGGAAAACACACGGAGGAATCAAGGATTCTGTTCTATTATCTGTATAAATATGCGAAAAGGCATTTTTCCAAATTTCAAGGGTAATTTTTGCTTGAGAAAAAAAAAACACCAATCTAAAGGTATTTTTCCACATCTAGGGGGGTAATTTTACACCCTTCCTATTCGTGCGCCTCTATAGAACATGGTAAAGAAACAAAATAACTATGCATTACACTGATAAATAGTATTTTAATTCTAGTGATTTTTGTTGATTTAGTGATTTTCTTCAATAATCTAGTGATTTGTGCGCTGATTTAGTTACTTTTTTCGAGGATCAAGTGATTTTTTTTCACTGGGCGGCAACCCCGAAAGATCTTTCTAGGAGACGGTTCTAGGCATTTACCCTCCCCCTCCCCCTTGGAAAATAGGGTTTTCTAAATTTGAGAAAAACAATTTCAGACATTTTACAAACATAAGCACAGCTCAATATAAAAAGTCAAAACAAAAACAATGCCTGAAAAAGCAACCAGTTGGACATCATTCATGCCAATCCTTTGCACCAATTCAAACAAAAACGAGGATGTTGCTAAAATGGTAATGGAGAAGGAAAAAATAATGGAAAGAAAAAAAAATATATATATATTCATATGGTCCAGATTCTGAGATCTGGCTCCGGAATCCATAAATCAAAACTGAACTTAACAAGTCAATAAATACAAAGCATTGTTTTAAATGAAGATATAAAAAAGAAGATATTTTGGTACAAGTAAAAGGTCTTGAGTTGCAAAATAAGTCGTCTTGAACAAATGCTTTTAAAAGTTAGTTGACTTGGAAAGGAGTCAGAAAATGGGGAAACTTTTAGGGGTTTTGTATTGAAAGTAGGGATTTCTAGGGATTTTCCATCAGACTTTTAGGGATTTGAAAAAATTTGAAGCGGAAACACTGTGCTGAACCCATGCATGATTCAAATCATATACTATTGTTCCTTATATTTAATAACTTCCAACCTGAATATGTTAGCATCTTTTGGTGTATTTACAAGCACTATATATACTATTCTTGATTAAACGTGATTTAAAACGCCAACCTTGGTTTCCTAAATTTAGTAAGTTCAAACGATAACTTGTCAAACATGAGCAATAGATGTAAAAGTTACATTTTAAATCTTTCCAAACTAAACTACAAATATTTCAGATTGCAACCTTATTGTCTTAAACCCTTCATAGGAACCAATAACGATACAACTTTGACCCTATATAACTTCTCCTTGAGGCACCCCAAAAATAACTGTCATCAAGAGTCGTCAACTATGGTGTTCTATCAATTTAGTTAATTTAAAATTGATGAAAAACAGACCTATTTAAAACAAAGAAAGCGTCTGAAGAATGTCCCGAGATGGAACTCATGGGAAGAGACTCCACTTTACGAAAATCTATTAAAGTAGGCCATATGCTTTGTCCATAGACCAGTCTTCTGTTTTGTGAAACCAAACCTTTTAAGGGCTTTAAGTTAATCTAAAGTCTTGGGAAGGTCCCTAAATGGCAAGAGAAATGCTTATTCATTAAATCTATGCATCCAGCTAGAAATTTTTTTTAGAGATTATTTATGTAAAAAGAAAATAGAGAAGAACTTTCAAAACTTTGTAAACTTTTATCACTTCTGCATTTAGTACTTGTAGAGCTGTATGAGTTTCAGTTTGATGGGAAATGTATTTTTTTTTTCTTCTTAGTTTAAGGTGTGTAGTGGTTTATTTGTTCGGGGCTTAAGTTTCACTATCATAATTTGTTCGGGAACCCTTTGAGTGTATTTGCCCAAAACTATGCATGAGGTTAGGGCTTTGAATTCCATTGCGTAATTTATCTTCCGGGTCGGAATATTAGCGGTTTTCTCATGTAATACTCCTTTACAAAATAATTATTTACTCATACAACGATATTGTTTCAAATCTTGAAAGGCGCCTATTAAAGATTTAACGCGGCTCTTTATAGCAATCAAACAGGTGCTGCTTTAAAGATAATCGTTCTTCACTGCTTTAATATCTTATGAGAAATGGTTAGACAGGAAGTTCATGGGTCGCGCTGATTCTATGGGAAAACCAATAAATAGGTATAACAGTTTAGGATGAGGGCATGAGAACCGGTAAACGTACTTATTGAAGAACATTTTGTATTTACTAGGAAGTTCAACGAGGGGGTTTGAAGTCTTAACTATATATGTATCCTTCTAACGTTTTGTAGGTTTATACATTGCTAATCTCAGGTATACAATTTGTTTTCCTGTGCCTCTGTTCCTACTTCATGAAGACGTTTTCTAAGTTCCCTTGTTCATTATGCTTCATTTGTGAGGAACCACGGACGAGGAAAGTTGTTTTACTTGGAGGGTTGCCTAGGGATTTTGAACTCCTGGCAACCTCTAAAGTTTGCTCCATACTTTTCAAAGGGTTTCACATTACCTTCATATGGTATGTACAACTTATTACATTTTTTGCCTCAATCCCTACCTCACGGAAATTCTTTTCAGGCTGTTTGTGTGTGTATTTTACGGGAGCCTTACGGCTAGGCTGGCGGGCCCCAGAACGGCTACGCGGAAGGCTTGTATATATTGATCCTCATTGTCGCTCGTCTTCTAACAGCAGCCTCTTCTTGATGCCACAGCGTCAGCATAGGTTCGATGCAACCACCCTGGGAAAAATACAAATTTTTCTTTAAAGTTGTGACCTGTTTAGATCGTTTGTGGCCAAAAATTTCAATATGTAAGTTTTATGAAAAAAAACAAACAAACAACTATTTAGCCGATATCAAGGCTGGGCCCCAGCATAGCTACGCAGCAGGATTCTATATATTGATTCTCATTGTTGCTTGTCTTCTAACTGCGAACAATGCGAGCCTCTCCTTGACTTTATAGCGTCACCCTAGGTTTGATGCAACCACCCTGGGAAAAATACAATTTCTTCCTTAAATTTGTGACCTATTTAGATCGTTTTTGTGGTCAGACAAGTAGTAACCGTCCAATGCATTGAAAACCTAAATGCAAACCTACGCCTGAGGCATAGATATGTGTGTAGGTTTTCAAGTAATTGGGTTACCAGGGTCATTTGCAAAGAGGTACCATTTCTAATCTGCTCTGGTTCAAGATTTTTCTGACACAATTAACTAAATTTCTATTTCATGATATACTAGTTTTTTTTAGGTTAGATCCGTGTTGGAAAAACCGGTGTATTTTTTTAGTTTTTTTTACAATTCATATTAGTAAGAGACATGAATTCAAAGAGAATAGTTTTTATTTGCAAGGATATTAGTAGAGGAAAAAAATGAGTGGTGCATTTACATTATTGGAGATTAATGATGGAGCTACCAACAGTGATGTAATTAATTCTTTAGTGTACGAGATTTGCGAATTTTTTGCGAAGAGGTATTAGCTTAAAGTTATTGCGATGGTTAAGAATTCCTCACGGTTAATTAAAGAATGGGGTGATTACATCAGATACTTAATAGATTTGACGCTTACAAGATACATTGCTAGAGTCAAATATATTTTGTGTTGGTGATATTATGACCCTCCAAGTCCCCTGGGGAAAGGGCTGCACAGTGTATCGGTATCGGACGTATTATTTTTCGGCGTATTGCTATCGCAGTTATCTATACAGATTTTTAGTTGCTCGTATAAAAGATATTACTCATATCTACGTTCTTCCTATAAATTCAACCATCAGCAACTTCAAAACGGCACTAAAAACGGCACTTTTGGTGCAATGTCTCAAGTGGAAAAGCTGGGGCTAGAAGAATGCCTCACGGGTAATTAAAGAATGGGGTGCTTACATCAGATACTTAATAGATTTGACGCTTACAAGAGACATTGCTAGAGTCAAATATATTTTGTGTTGGTGATATTATGACCCTCCAAGTCCCCTGGGGAAAGGGCTGCACTGTGTATCGTTATCGGACTTATCATTTTTGGGTGTATTGCTATCTCAGTTATATAAACAAATTTTTAGTTGCTCGTATAAAAGATATTGCCAATATCTACGTTCTTCCTATAAATTCAACCATCAGCCACTTCAAAACGGTACTAAAAACGGCACTTTTGGTGCAATGTCTCAAGTGGAAAAGCTGGGGCTAGTGGACTACCAGCACTTTTAGATTGCCGTTTAATGGCTCATTCAAAAGCTAATGCTTGTTTCTACGTGATGTTTATCATTTCTACCATCACTTAAAAAAATACTTTTGATGTCACTTCTTAAGTAGATTAAATAAAAAAAAACAAGTTTTTTTTAAATTAAAGCAAGGAACGACGGTAAAACTTAAACCGAACAGAAATTATTCCGTATATGAAAGGGGGCTGCCCCCTCCTCAATGCCTCACTCTTTACGCTAAAGTTTTTTATTGTTTTAAAAAAAAGAGTCGTGAGAAAGTCAAACTTTTGCGTAAAAAGCGAGGTGTTGAGGAGGGGACAGCCCCGTTCATATACAGAATAGGGTTTTATGGATATTGGTAAAAGTAGTATTTTACTTTTAAAAAGAACAATATTCGAAGCTAGCTTCAGCAGGAGCTTAGGTTAGTAGTGGTGACAATTGAGATATAAGGAGCAATTGCCCCCTATTTTTGAAAAAATACCTTTTTGTGGCATTTATACTTTTAAAAAATATAATGTTAAATATTCGAAACTAGCTTCAGCAGGAGCTTAGGATAGTAGTGGTGGCAATTGAGATATAAGGAGCAATTGCCCACTAGTTTTGAAAAAATAACTTTTTGTGGCATTTATACTTTTAAAAAATACAAAGTTCAATATTCGGAACTAGCTTCAGCAGGAGCTTAGGATAGTAGTGGTGACAAGTGAGATATAAGGACCAATTGCCCCATATTTTTGAAAAAATACCTTTTTGTGTCATTTATACTTTTAAAAATTTCAATATTCGAATCTAGTTACAGCAGGAGCTTAGTATAGTAGTGGTGACAATTTAGAGATATTTAGAATTTTCAAACTTTTTATGAAAAAATACCATTGTTTTGGAATTTTAATATTCTCTTTTAATAGATTAGACTCTAGCTACAGCAGGAGAGGAGTATCGTAGTGGGGACAATTTAGATATTTGGAGCCACTGCCAACTATTTTAGAAAAAATACCATTTTTTTTGTTTTAAAATTATAAAAAATACAAATTTAAATATTAGAATCTAGCTAAAGAAGGAGCTTAGGATAGTATTTAGGACAATTGAGATATAAGGATCAATTGCCCCATATTTTTTAAAAAATAACATTTTTTGTCATTTATACTTTTAAAAAATACAAATTTCAATATTCGAACCTATCTTCAGCAGGAGCTTAGGATAGTTGTGGGGACAATTTAGATATAAGGAGCAATTGCCCCCTATTTTTTAAAAAAAATACCTTGTTGTGGAATTTATAATTTTAAAAAGTTCAATATTCGAAACTAGCTCCAGCAGGAGCTTAGGTTAGTAGTGGTGTCAAATTAGATATTAGGAGCAATTTCCCCCCTATTATTGAAAAATACCTTTTTGTGTAATTTATACTTTATTAAAATAAAAATTTCAATCTTCGAACATATCTTAAGCAGAAGCTTAGGATAGTATGGGTGACAATTGAGATATAAGGAGCAATTGCCCCCTATTTTTTAAAAAAAATACATTTTTTTGGCATTTAAAATTATAAAAAATTAAATATTCGAAGCTATCTTCAGCAGGAGCTTAGGATAGTAGTGGTGACAATTGAGATATAAGGAGCAATTGCCCCCCTATTTTTGAAAAATACCTTTTTGTGGCATTTATACTTTTAAAAAATTCAATATTCGAAGCTAGCACCAGAAGGAGCTTAGGATAGTAGTGGTGACAATTGAGATATAAGGAGCAATTGCCCCCTATTTTTGAAAAAATACCTTTTTGTGGCATTTATACTTTTAAAAAATAAAAAGTTCAATATTCGAAGCTATCTACAGCAGAAGCTTAGGATAGTAGTGGTGACAATTGACATATAAGGATCAATTGCCCCCTATTTTTGAAAAAATAACTTTTTGTGGAATTTATACTTTTAAAAAATACAAAGTTCAATATTCGAACCTATCTTCAGCAGGAGCAAAGGATAGTAGTGGTGACAGTTGAGATAAAAGGAGCAATTGCCCCCCTATTTTTGAAAAAAATACCTATATGAGGGGGTTCGCCCCTTCGTAAATACCTCATTCTTTAGGCTAAAGTTTGTTTATTGCTTTCAAAAGAGCTATTTATTCTAATTAAGCGACCTTTTTGATTCAGAGGTCATTTTTAAAGAATTGGAAAAAAATTTGAACTTAGCGTGAAAGGCGTGGTGTTGAGGAGGAGGGAACCCCCCTCATATACGTAATAATTTTGGTTCATTTTAAGTTTTAGTGTTTCTCCTTACATTCAGTTGAGAATTTTTTTTGAATATTTCTAATGCACTAAAACATAGAGCGCTACAAAAATCATAATAAACTTTTGTGGTAAATTTTATATTTAAATTTGGGGTTATTTTTTAATTAATAATTTTTTCTTCTTCTTTTTTTTTTTTAAGGTTTAATTGTTTTAATGAATTTACTATCCCCCTGAAAAACGACCGAGATGGAACGATACCACATCGATGCAAGCTACCAAAATACATGGTGAAAATATCCCTTTACACATTGACAACGATTCGAGTGAAACAAGAAAACAGTTAAGGACACTTGTAAAAACACAGAAAAAGGACAAACATAGCCTTCTGTATAATGGTAGAGATTTGAGACGCTTTAGTCTATTAAATCACGCAATGAAATACCCTGTGATATCGTTATACCCCGTGATATCTTTATTCTAAGCATTCCAAAACAAGAAAATGCTTCAGTGACCAAATATATTTTTTTTTTTTTTTTAATGTTTCTGTACATTTTGATTTATAAATGAAATGTTATTAAATTTTTAATAACGTAAAAACGGTTAATATCCGACTCGAATTTAACTTTAAGCACTTGTAAGAGTATAATATTTTCAAAAGGTGATAAATAATCAATCAAATCGTGAGTAGAAAATACACTTTCAGATCCAGCAAGCAAGGGAACACACTTTCATATTCAGCATGTAGGAGAACCCTAAATGGTCCCCCCCCAAAAAGGTAAGTTAACCCTAAATGGCTATTGGTTAGTGAACTGTAATCTGTTTGAGTATGATAAAAGCTTGTGGAGTACTACATTACGTTATATAAACAGACTGGGATTCTATGATAGAGTGATTACACCACTTAATAATACTGCTCAGGAACTGAAAAATGTCCAGGAGGAAGTCAGTGGAATTTGCAGCATTTTCTGACTTGAATCACTCTACGTACAGGTAAGTTTACCAAAATATTGAGTGTTAATTCAAAAATATTACATTAGGATTCTCCTGTTCTTTCTATAATAACTTACGCGCCCCTCCGTTGAGGGGAGTTATTATACTTCCGAAAACAAGGTTAGGCTCTTCGCGCAGTGGGCACGAAAGAACATACCTGATCGTGATAAATCCTAAAGAAATGTTAAAAAACTATTATATATCATGGGACCCTCTTTGGTGTATTTTTAATCTTTAAATATAATTAATATTTTTATTTAAAAATTTTTTTTTTTTTTTTTTTTTTTTCTAAAAAAAAAAAAAATATTTTTTTAAAATTAGAAAATTTTAAACTTTATTTATTTTTTTTTTTTTTTAAATAACTTAAAATGTCAAAATATGCTTACAGTTCTAACAATTGCGCTCTGTGATTGGTCAGAGACACGATGTGACTTCCCCACCGGTATTCTATGACCGGTTATTGACACTACCTAATCTATTGCATGTATTAAATCAGTATTTTTTACGCAGTGGAATGATAAACACATAAGTCATATCTTTAGAAAAAAAAGTGAAGATGGAGCATTTTAATAAAGTTTGTTTACATAACAAGGTTATTTTAGCATTCAATGCTGACAAAGAGAAGTATTTAAACTTTGAAACAAGTACAGGTGGTAGCACTATTGGAAATGTATGTCTGCATTGTCATGACAGTAAGGAATTAAATTTCTTTGGAATACCGAAAAAATTCAACTCTTATGTTGGTGGTTATGCGAGATTGAGATCTCCAGAGATGATTGCACTCAAAGAGAATGCCAACATAAAAATAACCATTGATGATAGAGGACAACTCCTTGTTACTGTTGCAGGTAACACATTACCTACTGATACATCCAATCGTCACCTTTCGGGTATTAGCATTCAACGGAAGATCAATAAAAGAAAGGCCTACTCTTCTACTAATATCGTAAACCATATCTTGTATATGTTTCGAAACTGTTACCTGTGTAAAAATAATGTGATAATAGACAGAGAAATTGCCAGAAAAATAAAAAGGGCATTGTCAGAAAATATCACGATGGAATATAAAGATAAATTGATGAAAAACAAACCACCAGCAAACGTTACTGCCTTTGATCAAACAGTCATTGCTCCAAATAATACCAAAGACGAAAGCCATATTGAGCCTGTTGATGAGACACCAGTAAAAATTGTGTATGACTCTAAATGGAATAATGATTATTCTACTGATTACGAACTAAGAAAAGACAATAGCTATAATATCAAGAGAGAACATGATGAACTATTTTATGGAACAGATTCAAAATGTCCAAAGTTAATCATTGATATTAATAGTGTATCATAATATATTTTTTGTATTAATATTCTACATAGCATTATTTCATTAAAAATATATTATGCATTACATTGTTATGTGTTCATTATTTTTAGAGTACGCTAGCATATCAAACGTTTAGAATGTCTAATAAAACGTCGGAGATGTAAGAAAAGGAATTTGCATACATCTATTGTCAGACACATGGGAACAAATTCTTTCTTGAATTCGCCTCCTGGATAAATAAAAAAAGACATTTCATTAAAGAAATTATGACGAAAATCTAAGTAAGCAACAAACTCTTTCTTCAAGTTACATCATGGATACACAATGCAGAAATTTCACTTAAGAAATTATCAAAAATTGTAAGTAGGTAGCAAATTCTTTCAAAAATATGTTAATATGTTTAAACAACAAATATCAATAAGCTTAACTCGTCTTTATTCTTTAGAATAGTATTATGCATTTCATTAAATGATGAAAAAAATGTAAGTAAGTAGAAATAGCTTTCTTGAAGTCGCTTCCTGGACACAATACAGATATTTAATTCAAGAAATCATAATAAAATCACAAGTAAGTAATAAAGTCTTTATTGTTTTCACCTATTGGATACACAATACTGAAATTTCATTCATGAAATTATGAAGGAATTTTAAATAGGTAACACACTGATGTTACCTCATGGATACACAATTCAGAAATTTCATTTAAGAAATTATCAAAAATTTTAAGTAATTAGCAAATTCTTTCTTGAATTCGCCTCCTGGGTAAATAAAAAAGACAGTTCATTAAAGAAATTATGAAATAATTGTAAGTAAGTAGCAAATTCTTTCTTGAATTCACCTTAAATATAAACAAAAGACATTTCGTTTGAAAAATAATAACAAAATTCCAAGTAAGTAACAAACCCCTTATTGTTTTTATGACTTAGATACACGGTGCAGAAAGTTAATTCAATGCATTATGAAAAAAAATTCTCAGCCAGTAACAATATCTTTCTTGAAGTCAACTCACGGATACACAATACGTAAGTTTCAAACAAGCTCTTTATTGATTTCACCTCTTGAATATACAGTACAGATACTTCATTCAAGAAACGTGATTAAACACGTTTTGAAACTACATGCTATTTGTATGCCTTTCCTTGGCACCTTTCCAAACGAGAGGTGACTCCCCACTGGGTCGTACACATTGCAAAAAAATGAGCAGTACAAAAACTCCACATTTTCAACCAGACTGGTTTTTTTGGGACTGATCGGGAGAGATATGTAAAGTCGACATGTCTTTATTTCATTTTTTTTAAGGTTCATTTAGACGAGGTTACGTGCGCGCACGTAGCCTCGTCTAAATGAACCTTAAAAAAATGAAATCCCCGCTCGTTTGGAAAGGTGCCAAGGAAAGGCATACAAATAGCATGTAGTTTCAAAACGTGTTTAATCACGTTTCTTGAATGAAGTATCTGTACTGTATATTCAAGAGGTGAAATCAATAAAGAGCTTGTTTGAAATTTCCGTATTGTGTATCAAAGAGTGAGGTATTGACGAAGGGGCGAACCCCCTCATATAGGTATTTTTTTCAAAAATAGGGGGCAATTGCTCCTTATATCTCAATTGTCATAAATACTATCCTTAGCTAATTCGTAAGCTTTGGTATATTAAAGAAAATTTAATTTTTTAAAAGATTAAATGAAAAACTCTTTTATTTTTACAAAATTAGGGGGCAATTGCTCATTATATCTCAATTGTCCTCACTACTATCCTAAGCTTCTGCTGGAGCTAGCTTCGAATATTGAACTTTGTATTTTTTAAAAGTATAAATGCCACAAAAAAGTATTTTTTAGAAAATAGTGGGCAATTGCTCCTTATATCTCATTTGTCACCACTACTATCCTAAGCTCCTGCTGAAGCTATAATAGAATATTTTATTTTTTAAAAGTATAAATGCAAAAAGAAGTTATATTTCAAAAATAGGGGGGCAATTGATCCTTATATCTCATTTGTCCCCACTACAATCCTAAGCTCCTTCTGAAGATAGGTTCGAATAATGAAATATTTAAATTTATAAATTCCACAATAAGTTTTTTTTTAAAAAATAGGGGGCACGTACTACTGATATCTCATTTTTCAACACTACGAACCTCAGCTCCCTTTGGAGCTAGTCTAAAATATTTTATTTTTTTTAATTATAAATCCAGAAAACTTATATTTTTTTCAATGTTAGGGGGGCAATTTATTATTATATATCAATTGTAACCACTACTATCCTAAGCTCCTGCTGAAGATATTTTCGAATATTGAAGTTTTTATTTTTTTAAAGTATAAATGCCACAAAAATGTTTTTTTTTCAAAGATAGGGGGTAATTGCTCCTTATATCTCAATTGTCCCCACTACTGTCATAAGATCCGGCTGTATATAGGTTCGAATATTTAAATTTTTATTTTTTTTAAAAGTATAAATCACCAACAAATTTATTTTTCACAAATAGGGGGATATGGCTCCTAATTTCTCAATTGTCACCACTGCGATCTTACGCTCCTGCTGGATCTAGAGAAAAAGATTGTATTTATTATAATTATAAATCCCAAAAAAAGTAATTTTTTTAAAAATAGGGGGGCAATTGCTCCTTATATCTCAATTGTCACCACTACTAACCTAATATTCTTATTGAGCTGTCATCTAATTTTGAATTTTTATAAAGTAGACCTGAAAAACAATGGTATTTTTTCAAATTTAGGGTGAAAGTGCGCAAAATATCACCAGTGTCACAACAAAGCACCTATTCTTCAGCTGACGCTCGATTCGAATATTGAACTTTGTATTTTTTTAAAGTAGAAATGAAACACAAATTTATATTTTCAAAAATATGGGGCAATTGCTCCTTATATCTCAATTGTCACCACTAATATCCTAAGCTCCTGCTGAAGCTAGCTTCGAATATTGAACTTTGTATTTTTTAAAAGTATAAATGCCACAAAAAGGTATTTTTTCAAAAATAGGGGGCAATTGCTCCTTATATCCCAATTGTCACCACTACTATCCTAAGTTCCTGCTGAAGCGAGCTTCGAATATTGAAGTTTCTAAAAGTAAAATACCACTTTGACCAATATCCATAAAACTCTATTTTGTATATGAAAGGGGCTGCCCCCGCCGCAAAATCTAAATTTTTACGCCCCAGTTTGTCTTTCTCACGACTCTTTTTTTAAAACAATAAAAAACTTTAGCGTAAAGAGCGAGGCGTTGAGGAGGGGACAGCCCCTTTCATATACGGAATAATTTCTGTTCGGTTTAAGTTTTACCGTCGTTACGTGCTTTAATTTAAAAAAAATTTTTTTTTTTATTTAATATACTTAATAAGTGAAATAAAAAGTATTTTTTTAATTGATGGTATAAATTATAAAAAACACGTATATACGAGCATTAGCTTTCGAATGAGCCATTAAACGTCAATCTAAAAGTGCTGGTAGTCTACTAGCCCCAGCTTTTCCACTTGAGACATTGCACCAAAAGTGCCGTTTTTAGTGCCGTTTTTAAGTTTCTGATTGTTGAATTTATAGGAAGAACGTAGATATTAGTAATATATTTTATAAGAGCTACTAAAAATTTGTATATATAACTGCGATAGCAATACACACAAAAATAATACGTCCGATACCGATACGCTGTGCAGCCCTTTCCCCAGGGGACTTGGAGGGTCATAATATCACCAACACAAAATATATTTGACTCTAGCAATGTCTCTTGTAAGCGTCAAATCTATTAAGTATCTGATGTAAGCACCCCATTCTTTAATTACCCGTGAGGCATTCTTCTAGCCCCAGCTTTTCCACTTGAGACATTGCACCAAAAGTGCCGTTTTTAGTGCCGTTTTGAAGTTGCTGATGGTTGAATTTATAGGAAGAACGTAGATATGAGTAATATCTTTTATACGAGCTACTAAAAGTCTGTATAGATACCTGCGATAGCAATACGCCCAAAAATAATACATCCGATACCGATACACTGTGCAGCCCTTTCCCCAGGGGACTTGGAGGGTCATAATATCACCAACACAAAATATATTTGACTCTAGCAATGTCTCTTGTAAGCGTCAAATCTATTAAGTATCTGATGTAAGCACCCCATTCTTTAATTACCCATGAGGCATTCTTAACCATCGCAATACCTTTACGCTAATACCTCTTAGCAAAAAATTCGCAAATCTCGTAAACTAAAGAAGTAATTACATCACTGTTGGTAGCTCCATCATTAATCTCCAATAATGTAAATGCACCACTCATTTTTTTCCTCTACTAATATCCTTGCAAATAAAAACTATTCTCTTTGAATTCAATTCTCTTACTAATATGAATTGTAAAGAAAACTAAAAAGATACACCAGTTTTTCCAACACGGATCTAACCTAAAAAAACTAGTATATCATGAAATAGAAATTCAGTTAATTGTGTCAGAAAAAACTTGAACCAGAGCAGATTAGAAATGGTACCTCTTTGCAAATGACCCTGGTAACCCAATTACTTGAAAACCTACACACATATCTATGCCTCAGGCGTAGGTTTGCATTTAGGTTTTCAATGCATTGGACGGTTACTACTCAGACATGTCAATATGCTAGTCTTAAGAAAAAAACAAACAAACTGTTTAGCTGATTTGGAGAGCGGGCCACAACGCTCGGCAAGCGACAAACTTGTATATATTGATTCTCGTTGTAAATAGCAACCTCCAATGAATCACCGTTGTTTGCTACTCTTTCCTCGGGAAAGTGGAGAGCTCCACAGGGAATACATATAGCGTTGAAGGGTCCCAATGACTTGTCACTTTTATTTTTTTGACAAGTTCTGATTCTCGCTGTCGCTTGTACTTCTCACTGCCACGTATCTTCTAACCAAATATTTCCTTTTTCTCGTTGTGGAAAATCTTTTAACTGCAAATTTCTTTGTTCTTTACTTTCGATCTGCTCCTCGTTGTCGCATGTCTTGTAACCGCATATTTCTTTGTTTTTCACCTTCATTTTGACTTGTTTGAATTCTTGTTGCCGCTTATCTTCTATTCGGATGTTTCATTGTTCATCAGTTTTGTTTTTAATAGTTGTAATTATCGTTGACGCAAGTTGTCTAACTGTATATTTCTTCGTTATTCATTTTCGTTTATCATTACTTCAGATATTTTTTCAAGACCCTTTACCTTAGCTGCTCCGATTGGTCTTGTCACATCTGATGGTCTAGGTTGTCAAGGGCGGATCCAGGATTTTTTTTCGGGGGGGGGGGGGTTTACTAATTTTCTACTTATTTTCGACTCGGTCAAAAATTTAGGGGGGGGGAGGGTTCAAACCGGGTAACCCCCCCCCCCCCCCTGGATACGACCTTGTAGGTTGTTCATTTATCCTGTAGGAATTACGAAACTGCATAAAACGTTTTTTGTAAATAGATTTATTGCACTTGGTATTTTACACTTAGCTATGTTCCTTTTTTTATGTTGCATGCGTCATAGATATAAAAATGGTACGATTACTCCTGGGGGGATGATTTAATTTATTCTTTTAAAATGTGCTCATAAATATGATGTCACTCATATGAATTTTATTCCAAAATTAAAGCTCTAAACGACTTTCGTTAAACTCGTGATCAATATAGATTGTTTTTGAAAGCCAAAAAAGTCCCAAGATGCCAATTTTTCAATGCCATTTTGACACATTCTGATTCTCACTGTCGCTTATAATTCTCACTGCCGCTTATCTTCTAACCGGATATTTATTTTCTCTTGCTGTGGCATACATTTTGACTAAATATTTATTTTTTTTCTTCACTTTCATCTTTAATTTGTTCTGCTCCTCGTTGCCCCATGTCTTGTAACCGCTTATTTTTTGTTTTTCACTTTTGTTTTTGACTCGTTTTAATTCTCACTGTCGCTTATCTTCTAACCGGATATTTATTTTTTCTTTCTATCAATTTTGACTCGTTATAATTGTAGTTGCGGCAAGTATTATAACCGTATATTTCATTGTTCTTGATTATCGTTTATCATTACTTCAGACATCTTTTTAATATCCTTTACCTTAGCTGCTTGGATTTGTCTTACCGTATTCGATGATCTAGGTTGTTCTTTTATCTTCTGGGCATTACTAAACTGCTTAAAGCGCCTTTTGTAAATAGATTCATTGCACTTGATATTTCATGTTTAGCTATGTTCCTTTTGTAATGTTGCATGCGTCATAGATACTAAAAGCGATACAATCACTCCTGGGGGGATGAACTAATTTATTTTCTTGAAATGTGCTCATACATATGACATCACAGACGTGAATTTTTTTTTCCAAAATTAAGGCTCTTAACGAGCCAAAGCTAATATTTTTTCTCCCTCATTAGCAGACTTATTTTTCACGAAAAATTGGTAAGGGAGGGGTATGGTATGACTATAATTATTTTATTTTGGGTGTAAACTTCGGGGGCTTACATGTACGTCACCCAAAAAGTATTAGGATACTCACAGTTTCATCCTAAAAATTCTAATTATTTTGTAATGTCCAATCTTCTAGTCTTTTTATCGAATTCAGACCCCTACTTCCTCCAATAAATACCTGTATATGGGTTCGGTTTCACTTGGTTTTAGAAAAAAGAGGGGCACTGATTCACTAAATATAGGAGGAAAGGGCATTTTTTTAATCAAGGGGGCAATTCTGTCATTTTTTCGATTTTTTTTCAATAAAATTCCACAGAAAATAATTTTTTCAATTTAACTACCAAGAAAAACTTATTTTCTAAATCCAGCCGAGAAAAAAATTCTAGAGGGCAATGGCTCCTACCCGTAGTTGTTGCCCCTGGCAAAACTAAAAATCATCCCTATTATTTTTAAGAAGCCAAAGACAAACCAGTCATATCGTGTCTCATTCAAATCGCGCCCCCTGTTCAGGACACGCTTCTTTGAGTTTCCCCTACTATCTTCCCATTGGAATTAAATGATCCGGTGCTTAATTAATTGAAATCTGAAAACCCTTATAAAGGAAGAGGCAGGTAGCCTCTACGAAATGGTTACTTCCTTTTGTTAAAATTCATATCGCGGAAACCCTTGACTTTTAAAAGGTAGTTTTAGCTTCTAATTGACACTTCGGGCTCATATCTGAGGAGGTGCTAACTTCTTGTTTTCTTTCTTGAACCATGGCTTACTTCCATCAGCAATTTCCCAATATTTTTATTGATAGGGGAGAGTCAGGGGCACAGCCTTGATTATGTTTCATAAGAAGTGAGATCCGTTTCAGGGAGGATTTAATTTTGGAAAATATATTTTTCAGACACTAATTGAGGACAAAGGACATATTCTTATAAAGTTTTTTTTTTAAGTTATGGTGAAGGGATTTTCACACCCTTCAATGATTCCCGGGTTATCAAATTGGGGCTTGGTCGAGGTCTCCATTTTCATGGTGCTAGGTAAAGGCTAGTTGAGGAAAGGGTAAGACATATTCCGGTTCTTATGTATTAAACGTATTCTTTTATATCCAGTCACGAAACCAGTCTCGAAAAACCCGCCAGACGGGTCTATCCTGACAATAGGCCGCTATAGAGCAATGCAATGCAAAGCGTGGTTTTCATTGTGATAACGATATTTAAACTGTTAATTTTGGGGGGTTTAGGGGGGAGGTACCTAGGTTAGGTTACGTATTTAATATATGGTATGCTTTACCCCCTGACTCACTTACTGAGTCACCTTCTCAGTAGGGGCCCTTCCCAGGCCACTCAGCGCCTCCCCAGGTGGCGGATAGGGGAAAGTCCTACAGATATGTGGGGTACCTCCATAAAAGGAGGTGTGGACCAAAGGGGGACCTAGCCCCTGGGGGTCCATAATTGAAACTGGGGTATCCTCGTCCGGGATCATAAATAAAGGCGGAGGAGGAAGAAGGCCCCTCTGACGCACACTGAGAAGGGCCCACTGGCGTGTGGACACGTCCCACTAGTTGTGAACCTTCCTCCAGCAATGGGTTAAATTGTGTGGTACTGCAGGATACCATCGTGGGAGGATCCTCTCCAGGAGGACAACTGCGAAAGGGCAGAAGATCCCTTGGACCACGGCCTCTGCAAGTTGACGGAGAGGAGGGGCTTGCCACCGTCAATGAATCAGCCAGGAAACCATATCTTTCCAAAATATGAACACAGGCTCAAAAGATCAAAGTAGAAGTGCTACCGCGTTCGGGGAAACCGACTACATTTGCAATTTGATGTTAATAAGGAATGTGAATAATTACAATGAATTTGCTACCGCGTACGGGGAAGCCGACGACCATCATAGGCCTAGGACGACTCCCAGACGGGATGAGAGTTTAATATCGGCGAAAAAGACTCTCAATATTGGTACACTAAATACCCGGACTTTAGCTACACCTGGCAAAATTGATCTAGTGTTGAAAGAGATTGATAGATACAAGTGGGATATAGTCGGTATGTTTGAAACGCAACTTCCTCGACTCAGAAATGAAAACATCCTTGGAACCACTTTTCTACTATCGGGACGTACTGATGGTGTTCATCGGCAGTGTGTCGGCCTCATCCTCTCTCCGGCCGCTAAAAGGTCATTAATGACCTTCACTCCTGTATCGGAAAGAATAGCGACCATCCGCCTGATAGGGCCCATCAAAAATCTCTCAGTCGTCCAGATATTTGCCCCGGATTCAGCCCGAAGTGAAGAGGACTGCGACCAATTCTACTTCCAGCTACAAAGCGTCACTGACCAG
Source organism: Artemia sp. Qi Xiang Cuo (assembly GCF_049724085.1). Taxonomy (NCBI): domain Eukaryota; kingdom Metazoa; phylum Arthropoda; class Branchiopoda; order Anostraca; family Artemiidae; genus Artemia; species Artemia sp. Qi Xiang Cuo. The sequence goes on from NC_142811.1 coordinate 48,572,101, forward strand.
ATCCAAAAGAATGATATACTTATCGTGTTGGGCGACTTTAATGCGATAGTTGCCAGTTGCCATGCTGGTCGAGAAGATGTCATGGGTCTACACGGACATGGCTGTCTTAATGCAAAGGGAGAACGGCTTATTGACTTCTGCAGGGAGAATGAACTCTACATCACCAATACCGCCTTTAAGCACAGACACCGCCGAAATGTAACATGGCGATCCCCTGATGGAGTCACCAAAAATATGATCAACTACGTCCTGATATCGTTGGAAGTCATCTGTAATGGACACTGCATCACTCCCCGGTGGAGATTTTGAATCGGACCACACACTCTTGAAGTCCAAACTCAAGCCGAGGTTAAAATGTCTCCCAAAAACCACAAAAATCCCAAGGTTTCGAACGGAACTCCTCCGAGACCCCACCAAAAAAGCCACATATAACTTTAGCCTGTCTACAAAATTCCGTGACGTCTTGAGTACATCCACTCCGCTCGCAATTCCCGAAGAGATTCATCGATTGGCTGAACATGCTACCTGTGTAATCCTCGAGACTGCAAGCGACATCCTTGGTAGAAAAACCAAAGATGAAAAGCCTTGGTTCACTGATGAAATAATTCGATTATGTGACGAGAAACGCCTACATATCAACAAATCTGACCGAAACCACCGATATACCTTCAAACATCTCAAACGGAAAGTTGAGCGTCAAATCAGGAAGGCATTCCGCAACCATATCGCCGAAAAGTGCAAGGACTGTGAAACCCAGTTAATGAAAGGCAACAGCCAAAAGTTCTTCAAAACAGTCAGCGAGCTATCCTCCAAAAAAGACCCCTCAACGCCCGTAATCTTAGACAAGCAGGGAAACAACATCAATGATGCCAAGATGAAGCTCGAACGATGGAAGGAATACTTTGAGGAGAAACTGAACCGACCCAAATGTCCCAATGTGTAAAGTAATGACCGACCCAAATGTCCTAAACTCCTTCCCAATCAAAGATCAAGACCCCCCTCCACCCCCACTTAGAAGCGAGACCAAAGGACCCATAGAATCCCTAAGGTGAGGCAAAGCTCTAGGGCCAGACGGTGTCACTGCTGAACTGATAAATGTTGGTTCAGAAGATGTTGTCAACCTATACCAAAATCTTATATCAGCCACCTGGTCTACTGGACACGTCCCGCAGCAGTGGTGCAAGGCAGCAATAGTTCCAATACACAAAAAAGGTTCGAAGAAAGAATTTGACAACTCTCGGCCCATCAGCCTCACAAGCCACCAAACCAGAATCCTGACCAAGATCCTGCTCCGCATAATTCAAGCAATCATAGCCTCTGTTCTTGGCGAGTATCAAGCTGGCTTTCGATCAGGACGATCAACTATTGGCCAAATCTTTACTATGCGTCAGCTGATGGAACGGTTCATCGAGTTTAACAGAGACCTCTATCAGCTTTTTATTGACTTCCGCCAGGCCTTTGACCTAATATGGAGGAAAGGCTTGTGGCATATTCTAAGACACTACGGTGTCCCAGATGAAATAGTCAGAATCACTGAGGACTTGTACAACTAGTTTAAAAGTCAAATACTGACCACTGGTGGGCTCTCAGGTGAATTCCCAACAACTTCCAGAGTTCTGCAAGGATGCATCCTCTCGCCGCACTTGTTTAACCTGTTTCTGAATGCCGTCCTCTCCCTGAGACCCGTCCTGAATAGGAGGAATCCTAATTGACAAACTAGCATATGCGGATGATATCGACCAGATGTCCACTACCACCCAAAAACTCCAGAGACAGGCTGACTACATCTCCCAAGCAACGAAGCCGCTTGGTATGCAGGTTAATGCAAAAAAGACCAAAATCATGATCACATCACAACAGGAGATAACAAACCCCCCTCGATAGTAATAGACGGTGAACAAGTGGAAGCAGTCAATAAATTCCTTTACCTCGGCAGTCTTTTGACGGCTGACAACTGCCACACTGTCGACATTAAACGCCACCTCAGTCTTGCCAGCTTAAGCTTCAAAAGACTATCAAAGATCTGGAAATCTAGCCACCTTTCGAACTATCTGAAAGTGCAACTATTCAACAGTCTGATCATACCCATTACTCTGTATGGGTGTGAAACCTGGACATTAAAAGCTGAAAACAAGTGCAACCTCCTTGCGTTCGAAATAAGATGTCTGCACCGGATAGCCAAGATCAGATATACTGACCATGTCACAAACGAAAAAGTCCGAAGAAGGCTGAAGTCGCAAGACACTCTCCTGAACAAAATCCGAAAACAGCAGCTGCGCTGGTTTGGCCATGTAAAGCGAATGAATCCCGAACGCCTGCCCAAGATCGTGCCTGAAGGGACAACTGAAGGACTTCGACCACGGTGAAGACCGCGCAAAAGGTGGATTGAAAACTTTGACCGACAACGTATTGCCCAACTATCCCGCACTGCACTTGACAGAACAGCATATCGAGTCCAAGTTCATCAGATTCTGGAAGGAGTGGCCCCAAGACGTCCCATGAGGATGTATGGGACTTAAGTAAGTAAGTAAGTTTACCCCCCACCCCTAATGTGCAAATATATAGCCCAAATTTGTATCTAAACTATTATATATTCATCCTATTTTATTTTGTTTCATTGGCATTAACCAAACTTGACTTCTTTAGCAGTAGGCAAAAGAGTACGTTTAATACACAAGTACCCATATTCCCCTACTCTTATTATAAAGGTACAAAATATGAATACATCGTTATCAGTCTCTACTATTTTCAGTAAGTGGAACCAATGATTTGGAGTCATCATTGCAGTTTTTATTATAATTACAACCCGGAGTCGGGCTCCTAATCTTTATTTTAATACAACTCTAGCGATATTAAGATTTCAAACAGTGGCTACTGGTTTCACATCATCTGAAGTAAGAATTCCAACTTTAACTCCAACTCCAGGGTGAAAATACTTAAACTGTCGATCCAACATGAATCTCCCCGTTCCTATTGCCTGGTCCCACCGATATGGCTCAGACATTCGTGCCAATGGAGATGAGAGACCAGGCATCTAGGACGCGTTCTGCGGACGAAGGATGAAAGATTGCCCAAAATCGTCCTTGTCAGCCATCCATCTAGGGCCAGACGAAAATCAGGTCGTTACTAAAAACAGGAGGAGGGAGGATGCCGTTTGAAAAGAGTTAAGGGAAATAGAAACTTCTTAAGAGGGTGTAAAGAGGGAGGCGTTGAATAGATTGGGATGGAGCTTGAGAGTGCGTAGCTACGTTGGGCTTAGGCGGCCTGGTGCTGCAATGAGTTGTCAGTATTAGTAGTAGCTGTATTCATGCTCAATTGCTTCAATTGTTTATGTTATTTAATTACTTTAGAATCAAACAGTTATTCATACAGATGCAATATTCGCATGTCGTAGCAACTTAGTTGCCAAGTTAAGGAGTTTTAGCTATACTGTCATATAATTTATTAAGTTGAAAAAACCCAACTTTTATTGGGCAACAAGGCAATTTGTCTAGCAATTTTTCAATATAACAACAATAGCCACGTAAGCTGGGTGCTTTTTTTTTCTTTTTTTTTCTAAGCAACAGCATCAACTATGCAAGTGAAAATTCTGTGTAAGCATAGCGGCAGCTTAAACTGCTCATAATTGCACTTTACAAATATTTTTCGTTCTATCTAAGCACTTTTTTTCTTTATTGAAAAATATACCTCCGTAAGAAAATAGATAAAAGCTGGTCTAAGAATTTACCTCCTGTTCTTCGTCTGAGAGCTAATTATAAGTTTACTATTTATTTTATTGGAGAGGAAAAATACCAATCCAAGACCTCATTGACTGCAATGACTGCAAGACTACGTTGTATATCAGCATTCTAAGTGGAACCAGTTCTTTGAATAGCACTTCGCTTGTTGCAGGTCAGTATTGCTCTCTTCTGCATTGTTTGGGATCATTTCAAGGGCGGATCTGGCCTGTCTTGCGTTCGGGACAAAATCTTGATTAGCTCCCTTCCCCCCTGTCTCCCAAAAACTTGTAGGTCAAATTTTAACAAAATTGTCATTTATTAACAAAATTGTTGTCAGTGTATTAATTAACTAATGATTTATTTTTATTATTAGTTTAACTTAATTAGTATTATTTAATTACTTTTATTTTTTGATGTATTTCTATTTTATTAATCAATTAATAATTTATTAATTACTTTATTTTATTAAATGCGCCCTCTACTTTATTTTAATGAAAATAAAATTTCAAAATTACAAAATGATAATATCCGTTAGATTATTTATTTGAAATTTTGTGGCTTTAAAATTTCTGCTCCCAAGGCAAGTACCCCCTCTGTCCCTCCCCTAAAACCGCCTTTAGATTATTTAGTGCCCAGTTGTCCTCCGATTATAGTGCAAACATAGGAGTTCTGCATGTCCGTCCCCCAAGAAATATTATGACACAATTTCGTTCTAAAGATCCTATATTTTTTTATACAATGTCCTTTTTTCTGATCTTTTTTTTAATTTAGCCTGCCTTCCAATGATTTAATTTATGGATTGAAACAACCATTTATTCTATTGGCAAAATTACCCCTGCAAGAAGATAGACAAATACCAGTCTAAGAATTAACTTACTGCTCTTTCTACTGATACCTGTTTTTCGTCGTTTTATAGCAATTATAGCAGGGTTGTCATCCAATTTATTGAGTTGAAAGAATAAAAGTTTTCTTTCAAGCAACAACCATGTAAATTAAGTTACATTTTCTTTCTCATCAAAAGCATCAACTATTGAAGCGAAAATTCTTTGTAAATATAGCAGCAACTAAAATTGTTTATAATTACAGTTCACAAATATTTTTTCGATACTTGTTAATTATAGGGAACACACTCAAGAATTTCGCTCTGTAAGATCTGATAAAAACCGGTTTGCCTCTCTGCAACGGTTATGATTTGCTGATTTTGAGTGATAAAAGCTACGATCTAGGTATATTTTAATTAAATATGTAATATATAGAGATGGTTAGGGGTTAGGTTAGGCTACGTATTTAATATAATACGTTCTCCGCGGCCTGCTTTCCATAATTTTCTGCTATTAACTAATTTCGTTTCTTGTGTGTGTTCCGTATAATTAACAAGTGCCATTTTTTCTGTCTAAATACGTTTTTTTGTTAGTTATTATCATTGTTATTATTTTATTATTTTTTTTTTGCATTAGATTAGTGCTGTAAGAAATGGGCAAATACCAGTGTACGAATGAACCTACTGTTCTTTTCGCTTTCTATCTGATTAGTATTCAAAAAGTTTATTGTCTAAATGCAGATTTTACAATCGTTCTCTATTGCATCCAATTGCGATTCCCACCAGGAATAAACCGAGGTATGTAAACAGTTACAGAATCAAACAGCAGTGAGCACATGCCACTGCAATAATCATAAACTTTAGATTCCCCATAAAACAACATCAGTTCTGTATATGCATTTTGAACAGTGAGCAAAAAAATATGAGGAATTAGAGCGGTTTTTTTCCGCCAAGAGGTCGCTGGCTGATGACACACACCCCTGCTTGGTTATTTACTGTTATTGACTACAGATTTTAAATGCTTCTTGGTGGGGTGTCATTCTTGGTCAAATGTCTCAGCTGGGGTCCACAGATTTGGGCATTGTTAATTCTAACCGGTTCCTTGTCATGCGATTAAGCCTATTCATTGTCAATCTAATTTTACCTTTTATCGAATTCTCCTTTTTAATTGATTGGAAGTGGATAGCGTGTCGAATGACACGATTTTTGAAAGCTCAAATTCAGTATATTACTTCCATTTGTAAAGTTCAAAGCTTTAAAGCAGACTGTAACTGAAGGAGACAGAACTTGTTTATTTTGTCGTTATCAAAGAAAATTGTATTTTTACGTTAGGAATACGACATTTTATTTTTTTTTATCTTTTTCGGCTATTAAACGAACTGAATCCCACAGCCTAAACCCTTCATTCAGGGCCGTATCCAGGATTCTTTTCGGGGGGAGGAGTAAAAAGGATTTTTGTTTGGGGGGGGGGGCTACAAAAAAGGCTTGAAAGACGCATCAAAACTGTGCATTTTTGTTACTTTTTAATGAGTCGTCCAAATATTTAAATATTTTTTCAGGGGGTGGGGGCTAAATCCCCTAGCCTCCCCCTGGATATGGCCATATCTGCACTTATTTTAAGTGGAAGATCGGTTTCCTTTCCATTGTGTTTACATGCCAACACTGTTACCAATATTTTTTCCTCACTATTTGTTTTTAGTATTGTCATTATTTTTAGTATTTTAATATTCCTATTGTCAGCAGTTCTTCTGAAAATAGGAATCATCAGCGTTGTCACATGTTTGGCATAAAATAGCGCAGTCACAAAACGAAAAACATGCCGAAAAACACCATTTTTTAAACGAAAATTTCTGTGGACCTACAGCAGTGGCGTCAATTCACGGAATTGGTAGAGAAATAGCAAAATGCCATCATTACCCTCCATTTGTCGCCATTGACTAAAATAAAACTGTTAATGGTACTTATAAGCGGCAAATGGGTTGGTAGAAACAGACCTTTTATGAAAATCCAACAATCCACAAATCCAACACTCAATTTAAATTTTCACTTTATCTTCAATTTTCCAAATTTGCGTCTTTTTTGTAGTTACGTTGTCAAATTTATAGAATACGAGACATTTATATTTGTAACAGATGTCAGAGCAGTAGTTTATTATAAACTTAAAGCAAAATGTAAGGGAACCAAAACCATGGTAATTATAGGGTCATTACTAAAAACGCTTTATTGAATTTACTGCAGCAAGTATTTAAACATCTTCAAAATAGCTTCCTTTTACGTTGATACATTGGTTCCGGCGAAATATTCGGCTTTTGAATGCATTGCCGTGCTCCTCTGTCGAAACTTCCTTTATTGGTGGGGTACAAGGGGCTTTGGTCCCATTCACTCTCCTCAAATACTTGTTTTTGGGTTTTTCTTTTTTTGTTAGGTACAAAAAAACAAGTTCAAGAGATCCAACTCCGGGCTGTATGGGGGCAGGGACATTGTTGGTGCCACAACTTTAACCAGTTAATCGCTGAAAACAAAGGCACTGTTGGCAAACGCATTATATTTGCAGAATTTTGAGTTTCTGCGATGCCCGGCCGGATGGTTTGAACCCAGGGATTTAGTCTTTTGGGTCCTTCCACAGTGGATCTAGGTCCTTCAAAGTTGTAACAAGTCAGTCCATGGATGTCAAAATACGGAATATGCATCTTCTTTATCTTTTGTTTGCCCATCCTTGTTTTCTTTGGATGAGGGAAAGCTAAGCTGAGATGATTGCTTTTGGTTTCTGGATTATACTTAAATGCCTAATTCAAAATGACGCTCTCCAAAAATTTTCGATCCCGTTTCTACAACTCAGGGTTTTCTCAGAAAAAATTGTCTTTTGGTATTTCTTGGTATGTCTTTTGGTGGTACTTATTCATTAACCGATAAACACACGACAATTGCATTGAAGATTAGATAGGCATTTTACCGGGTAATGCCTAATTACTTTAAAACAAAGGGTTTCTCACTCCTAGAACTATTTTTAAACTTTAGTTTTTGCGGTTAAAGGGACAAAAAGAGGGAACCTAGGTTAGGTTACGTTTTTAATATATACTGTTCCCCCTCCCTCTAATGCGCAAATATATAGCACAAATGTGTTTCTAAACTATTATATTTTCATCCTATTTTGTTTTATTTCATTAGGATTAACGAAACTTCACTTCTCGCATGTTTATCGGTTAATAAATAAGTACCCTTTAGGTTTTTTTTCAATGACCACTTTTTGAACCATGCTTTGCACACACCTTCCGCTTGCCGATATGCTTTCTAATAATCTCATCAGGTTCAGTTTATTGAATGTTCTAACAATCTAATTGAATGTTCTAACAATTTTGAATGTTCTGTTTATTGAATGTTCTAACAATTCTAACAATGAATATTTAATCATCTGTCTAAGCCCAATAGTTCTCTCATTCGCGCTGCTGCCAGCTGCCAGCTGCATTGTCAGCTGCTGCCGTCGTGAATATGGCCATCCAGCAAGGTCTTTGTCGGTGATCTTTTTCTGGCCTTGGAAAAAGGTCTTTTATTACTTAATTGCTTCCCGACAAGGCATATTCATTGTAAGTGGCTCGGATCATAGTAACGTTTTCCACAACAGTCTTGCCTAGATTCACACAAAACAAAACCTCATGTTTTGATGCTTTAAAAATCTTGCCTAGTAAAACGGTTCGTGGTAACAAACTGTAAGAAAGGAGCAATCCGGCTCAATAGTAACCGAAACTCTAAAAAACTGAATTTTGATATCAATAGATATACCAAAAGTATTAAATAATTATGCTTTTCCTGAAAATCACACCATCGGATTCAGCGTATGAAAGAACCCTACTTTAGAGGTTTCAAGCTCCTGTCTCTAAAAATGTGGAATTTTGTAATTTTTGCCAAAAGAAAGATCACAGATGCGGGTTTTTTTCCAGTGGTGATTGTATTGACCCAATGGGGTTAGAATGCGGGAGATGGTTCATTCTAACGGAAATGAAAAGTTCTAGTGTCCATTTTAAGCGACCAAAAGAATTGGAGGGCAACTAGGCCCCCTCCCGGGACACGTTTTCCCCCAAAATCGTCCGATCAAATTTTCGTGATAGCTATTTTGTTCAGCATAGTTAAAAGGTCTAATAACTATGTCTTCGAAGATAATATGACCCCCTATAGCCCCTGGGTAAAGGTCTAAGTTATAATATAAAGAAAGAAAACAATCAGAAATGGGGTTTTTAAGGCCAAACGAGCATACTGAAAAATCACACAAAGCAAATATTTTGAGAAGACAACCGCCTCTCTTTTTCAGCGCGAACAAACAATATATACAAGGAGATGAAGAAGAAATCAACAAAACAAGCACGGAAAGTCTATGTGAAAAAGACAAAAAACCAATGAAAAAAAATTAAAAGATGAATAAAATTTAATAAAGGCCAAAAACTTATAAGAATTAAAACCAAATACCTAAAAACTACAAAGCGAGTCATTCGCAAATACCCTGATGGATTTGCACAAAATCCAAAAAATTAGAACTGCCATCGACGGATATATATCGCTTAGTATCCGTCGATGGTAGTTCTAATTTTGTGTATTTTATGCAAATCGCGCGTAAAAACCAAATACCCAACAACCACAAAGCAAGTCATTCGCCAATACCCACCATTCGCACAAAATCCAAAAAATTAGAACTTCCATCGACGGATATATATCGCTAGTATCTGTCGATGGCAGTTCAAAGTTTTTGTATTTTATGCAAATCGCGCGTAAAAACCAAATACCTAACAACCACAAAGCGAGTTATTAGCCAATACCCGCCATTTGCACAAAATCCAAAAAATTAGAACTGCCATCGACGGATATATATCGCTAGTATCTGTCGATGGCAGTTCTAATTTTGTGTATTTTATGCAAATCTCGCGTAAAAACCAAATACCTAACAACCACAAATTGAGTCATTCGCGAATACCCTGATGGATTTGCACAAAATCCAAAAAATTAGAACTGCCATCGACGGATATATATCGCTAGTATCCGTCAATGGTAGTTCTAATTTTGTGTATTTTATGCAAATCGCGCGTAAAAACCAAATACCTAACAACCACAAAGCGAGTTATCAGCCAATACCCGCCATTTGCACAAAATCCAAAAAATTAGAACTGCCATCGACGGATATATATCGCTAGTATCTGTCGATGGCAGCTCTAAGTTTTTGTATTTTAGGCAAATCGCGCATAAAAACCAAATACCTAACAACCAAAAAGCAAGTCATTCGCCAATAATCGCCATTTGCACAAAATCCAAAAAATTAGAACTGCCATCGACGGATATATATATCACTAGTATCTGTCGATGGCAGCTCTAAGTTTTTGTATTTTATGCAAATCGCGCGTAAAAACCAAATACCTAACAACCACAAAGCGAGTTATTAGCCAATACCCGCCATTTGCACAAAATCCAAAAAATTAGAACTGCCATCGACGGATATACATCGCTAGTATCTGTCGATGGCAGTTCTAATTTTGTGTATTTTATGCAAATCTCGCGTAAAAACCAAATACCTAACAACCAAAAAGCAAGTCATTCGCCATTCGCACAAAATCCAAAAACTTAGAACTGCCATCGACGGATATATATCGCCAGTATCCATCGATGACACTTCTAATTTTTTGGATTTTATGCAAATGTCGGTTAAAAACCAAATACCTAACAACCACAAAGCGAGTTATTCGCCAATACCCGCCATTTGCACAAAATCCAAAAAATTAGAACTGCCATCGACGGACATATATCGCTAGTATCCGTCAATTTAGACTATTAGAATATATCTTCACAGAAATTATGGCCCTATAAGTTGGCGAACGATCATGTGAATACCACAAAGTATAAACACATACAACAAGTACTGACAAAACCTATCCTCTCCACACAAAAAAAGTGACCCTTTGTCCGCATCTCCGGAGACGATTCCATACCTATGCGAACCTGGGGGATAATAGCCTAGGTTCCGTAGGTGATTATACTTGTTCCGTAAAAGCTGTATTAAATTCAATTTATTGGCTCGGAGTGATTAAGTAGTAAAGTACTTTGCGTCTAGAGGCACTGAGGTACGCGGGGTCACTTTAGGAGAGTTTTGTCAGTACTTGTTACGTAGATGATTATACTTTGGAATACCTATATACACTGATCATAGTTCTTTTGCAGTCGGAAACGCAAGATATATGGTATGTATGCAATTATTTAATTACCTAAACTAATGACGTGTCACCCAGTATTATATTTTGTACAAATTTTTACAAGTCATTAAATATTACTGTAAAACAAAGTTTAAATTTAGACAGCCCTAGAAACTACCGTATGGAGAAATTGACCATGGAACGTAAGTTGGCGTATTGGAGTCAATTGGCGTAAGACTGACTTATGTTCCAGAGAATTTGCAAGACAAACATGTAAATTCTTGTACATTATGTTATTTCATTTCGAAGTATTATGATAAGTAAAAGATTAGAAATCACTGTGAAAAATTCAATTCTGAAAAGTCATCTCTAGAGACTTACATTTCTTCGTATTTCTGTAGTTCGAAATAAATCCACTATTTACAATCCAGAATATTTTTTTTTCCGAAAAAAATCTCAAGCTTCCACAAATTTCCGGGGAATACCTGTTCTAGTTATTAAATAAAATTCGTTTTTTTTATCATTGCCCCCCCCCCCATTGAAAAAGTTCTGCACGCATTCCTGCATTTACTTTTTCCAAAGACTTTCACGAGTTTTTCGGGGCTCCGGTTCTTATATCTATTTCAGCCTTCAGTATTATCCTTTAAATTAATTGAATTATTCTTAAAGAACTACTGTTTTTCTCACTGACAATGATATACAGCTCGTTGGTAGACAGACGTATGTCAATTAAAGCTGATGGTAAAAGCAATTTAACAATGTTGTTGCTTACTTCAAGCGTAATTCCTTGAGTTTATCATATTTTCAAGCTTTCTGAAGCTTCACATTTCCTGGTCTTACCACGCGCGTAGCTTGAACGCTACATGTAACTTGGTTGAAAACAGGAAAACTTGAGCACTTAAACTATTTATTTGTAATCAGCACATATCAAATTTCTCAATTATGTGATTTGGCGTAATTTTAGGCTTACATTTGGTTTATGAAAGCTTCTTGTAAAGGTTTGGTTACATTTATGATTAGCTAATGGAACGAATGTGTAAGATTATTTGTTTCCTTATATGAAAACTGAATCCTTCAGCATTGTGAAACTAAGCGTGTGATGATTTTTTAGGTTAAGTACCCCCCCCCCCCCCCCAATAAATGCCAACAATAGAAATGTAAATTTATAGTGGAATTGAAGTACTGTTATGAACGGAACGTAATTATAACAAAACCCTTACATTAATACTTTCAGAAGATTTCTATTTATTAGGTTTTTATAGTTACCTCCAGTTTAGCTGCACACCCCTCCTCCAAAAAAAGTCCTGAATGGAGTTCTATGCTATTCCCAAAAGCAGCTGAATTTGTTTTCAAGTCGGCATAATGAATCAACTATGTATGAATAAAAAAAACATAATGTAAATAATTAAATTGAAAAAACCTTGGTTATAGATTACTACTGATAAATCATTACAGCAACAAGCATTCTGAGACCAATATAGCTGTGCACCGCTCCTCCACCATCCTAATATATTTAAAGCTTTACTGTTTACCCCCTCCGATGAATTCCGATTTCCATTAAATTCTTTGGGTCACCTACTTTTGTTAAGGCTATATTCAGACATTAGGAATAGACATCACAAATGGAGATGAGCTCCATCACAAATGGAGATGAGCTACATCACAAATGGAGATTAGCTCCACTGTTACTTAATTTAACCACTGCAATTTACTTTCAACCTTCAATAAGTTTAGATATTTCTCCCTCTCTCTCCCTCTCTCTGAGGGAGATCTCTCTCCCTCAAGTTAGATATTTCTCCCTTTCAAACCCTCATTTTTAACCTGAGGATTGCGATCAGGCATGCACGCAAGAATATTTTGGAGGAGGGGGAATGATTATAAAAATAAATTACAGTTGATAATCTGAAGAAGAAGCACCCAAAAATTCAGGAAGACTTCGGGTTTTTCGTTTGGGGGGGGGGGGGGGCTCAGAAACCCGGTCGTGACCACTCAGGGGGACTGCAGCTCCAAAGACAAGGGTGTCACTTGCAGTCTGAAGGAATTGAACACTTGTGCAAGAAAGCATCTTTATTTATTTATCAATAGATTCCAATTAAATTTATAAGCTAAAACATGCAATGTGTACCAAATGAAATATAAAAACCTAAAAATAAACAAGGTTACACCAATCACCAGCTAATGACTTCAGGTGAGTCAATACACAAAAATGTAAAGAGGGGGAAGGGGGGGGGTCCAAAACTACTTTTCAAAATATAAGGGAGAGGGGAAATTTTTGATAATTTTTAATTTTTTCACATAAAATACCAAAAAAGGGAAACTTTTGAGTGAATATACCAAAAGAGATATTTTTCGATGAAAATAGCAAAAAAAGATATTATTCAATGTCAGGGGGAGTGTAAAAACTGTTTTGGAGGGTAATTGCCCCTTGCCTGGCTTTCTCCCAAATTGACACAACTGAATGAGGTATTTAGGATACGGGGATAAATCAGATTGCTAGGCTTGACAAATTATTTATTAAATGGACTGTAAGGTGACTAGCTTTATTTTTATGTGTTTTTTTTTTCAGAACAATAAAGTAGTTGAGATACCATAATACAGCCTATTAGTGAAGCTTACAAACAATTTACTGATACCGGTGCTTATACCAAGCTCATTATTAAGTACTGATTTTTACCAGTACGAATATGAAGATTTCTGATTTTGTTGTGAAATATGAAATATTGATTTATGTTTACTCCAATAGTATGGCTTATTAGTTATGCCACGGAAGGCCGTACCAAGAGGGAGGTTAGGGGGGTTTGAACCACTCCCGAAATGTTTTTTTGACTCGTAAAAACGCAACAAAATAGATATAAAAAAATTGTATGCGTTTTTGAGGTTTTTTTCGTGTAAACTCCTCCCCCCTCCCGAAAAAAACAATCTTTGAGTAACACCCCCTCCGAAAAAAAATTCTGGGTACGGCCTTGATCCCAAGCGCTTTATTATTTGTATTTATGGGCGACAAACAAAAATATTCTTTGTTGTATAATAAATGATATTTAATTATATATTATATTTCTTATTTTGTATACTTCTTTCTTATGCTTTCTTTCTTTTAGCTTCTGTGGCATTATTTCCTCTGGGGTGCTACCTAGCAGGACAAATTTGCAACAGCCATGAACTTTTCTGTTGTGATATATCACTTTAATGTCAGATATCTTGGATAGCAAGTCACTTAGGGCTTAAACAGATGTTGTCCACTTCGTTTTGACTACTACCTCAACTTGTTCCCATTTAAAAAAATATAGAATATAAGAGGGACAGCTAATGTAAGAAAGAAAACCAGTTTCTCAATTATAGAAGTTTTCAGCATAGGTTACATATAGAAACAAAAATTAGTTTGGAAAGAAAATTGGCGATATTCTATCCCTGCCGCCATAGAACGTCCATAAATTTGGGTCTCATGTACAAATCAAGGAAGGGTGCACTAGAAAAATTTTCAGAAGGCTGAAATATCTTTGTTATCAATTCAGGTTGTACTTTAAAAGATAGAAAAAATTGTTGCTGATAAAAAAAGATAAAAAAAATTGTATATTAAAACCGAAGACGAAGTAGCTATCTAATCCTTTAATCCTCTAGGATTAACACAAAATCCAAAGTGCTTCGAAGTTCCAAACATAATAAATGAGGTTTAAGATTTTTGAGTGGATATATCTCAAGTATATCTCAAGTAATCTCAAGTATATCTCAAGTAATTTTACAAAACGTGTTATTGTCTAGTAAAACGGACGAGCTTCCAAACATCAAAATAGTTTTTCTAATCCTTTAATCCTCTGGGATTAACACAAAATCCAAAGTGCTTCGAAGTTCCAAACATAATAAGTGAGGTTTAAGATTTTTGAGTGGATGTGTCCCAAGTATAAACTTTACAAAACATATTATTGTCTAGTAAAACGGACGAGCTTCCAAACATCAAAATAGTTTTTCTAATCCTTTAATCCTCTGGGATTAACACAAAATCCAAAGTGCTTCGAAGTTCCAAACATAATAAGTGAGGTTTAAGATTTTTGAGTGGATGTGTCCCAAGTATAAACTTTACAAAACATATTATTGTCTAGTAAAATTGACGAGCTTCCAAACATCAAAATAGTTTTTCTAATCCTTTAATCCTCAGGGATTAACACAAAATCCAAAGTGCTTCGAAGTTCCAAACATAATAAGTGAGGTTTAAGATTTTTGAGTGGATGTATCCCAAGTATAAATTTTACAAAACATATTATTGTCTAGTAAAACGGACGAGCTTCCAAACATCAAAATAGTTTTTCTAAACCTGAAGCAACCGCATTTTCGCTCACATAAGTTTCTTGCAGAAAAACAGTCTTACCCACTTAACCACCGGTGGAAACTCAAATTTTTAGAGAGGTTCATCTCCGTTTTCCACGTGTGGTTTCTTGTCATTTAATGTTTTAAATTAAAATATAAAATGATGTTTCTGTTTTCATTCTCTTTTGGCTTTTCAACCATACTGAGAGCATCTAAGATATCCCCTGCACCAAAAAGGTAAACCAGAAATGGCAACTCTCCTTAAAGTTTAGGTACAATTTGATCCCAGCAGCACATCTGTTTTTAAAAGTATACCAAGGAATATTTTTTTCATGGATATATTTTTCCTAGGAGAATTATTTTTCATGAGGATATTTTTAATATATCGGTAAACAGAGGTCTAGTTCCAAGTTGTCTTGAGTATATTTTTCAAATAAATCATTCTACCAAGGTATATTTTTTTTCATGGATATATTTTTCCATGGGTAATTATTTTTCATGAGAATATTTTTAATATATCGATAAACAACGGTCTACTTCCAATTTGTTTTGGATATATTTTTCAAATGAATCATTTTTCCAAGGTTTTTTTTTCATGGATATATTTTTCCAAGGATAATTATTTTTCATGGGGATAATTTAATATATTGGTACGCAGAGGCCTACTTCCAAGTTGTTTTGGGTATCTTTTATCAAGTGAGTAATTTTTCTAAGGTGTGTTTTTTTTCATGGATATATTTTTCCATGGGTAATTATTTTTTATGAGGACATTTTTCTTATACCGATAAATAAAGGTCAATTGCCAAGTTGTTTTGGGGTGTATTGTTCAAATGAATCATTTTTCCAACGTTTTTTTTTTCATGGATATATTTTTCCATGGGTAATTATTTTCATGGGGATAATTTAATATATTGATACGCAGAGGCCTACTTCTAAGTTGTTTTGGGGTATATTTTTCCAAGGTATATTTTTTTTCATGGATATATTTTTCCATAGGAAATTATTTTTCCTGAGGATATTTTAATATATCAATGAACAGAGGTTTACTTCCAATTTTTTTTGGGTATACTTTTCAAATGAATCATTTTTCCAAGTTTTTTTTTTCATGGATATATTTTTCCATGGGTAATTATTTTTCATGGGGATAATTTAATATATTGATACGTAGAGGCCTACTTCCAAGTTGTTTTGGGTATATTTTTCAAATTAATAATTTTTCTAAGGTATGTTTTTTTTTTCATGGATATATTTTTCCATGGGTTATTATTTTTCATGAGGATATTTTTACTATATCGATAAACAGAGGTCTAATTCCAAGTTGTTTTGGGGTGTATTTCTCAAATGAATCATTTTTCCAAGTTTTTTTTTCATGGATATATTTTTCCATGGGTAATTATTTTCATGGGGATAATTTAATATATTGGTACGCAGAGGCCTACTTCTAAGTTGTTTTGGATATATTTTATCAAATGAATCATTTTTCTAAGGTGTGTTTTTTTTATGGATATATTTTTCCATGGGAAATTATTTTTTATGAGGATATTTTTAATATATAGATAAAAAGAGGTCTAATGCTAAGCTGTTTTGGGGTGTATTTTTCAGATGAATCATTTTTCCAAGTTTTTTTTTTCATGGATATATTTTTCAATGGTTAATTATTTTCATGGGGATAATTTAATATATTGATGCGCAGAGGCCTACTTCCAAGATGTTTTGGGTATATTTTTCAAATTAAGCTTTTTTCTTAGGTAAGTTTTTTTTTTATGGATATATTTTTCCATGGGTAATTATTTTTCATGAGGATATTATTAGTATATTGATAAACAGCGGTCTATTTCCAAGTTTTTTTGGGGTATATTTTCAAATGAATCATTTTTCCAAGGTATATTTTTTTTCATGAATATATTTTTCCATAGAGAATTATTTTTCATGATGATATTTTAATATATAGATGAACAGAGCTTTAGTTCCGAATTGTTTTGGGTATATTTTTCAAGTGAAACATTTTTCCACGGTTTTTTTTTCATGGATGTATTTTTCCATGGGTAATTATTTTTCATGGGGATAATTTAATTATTGATACGCAGAGGCCTACTTCCAAGTTGTTTTGGATATATTTTTCAATTGAATCATTTTTCTAAGATATGTTTTTTTCATGGATATATTTTTCCAGGGGTAATTATTTTTATGAGGATATTTTTAATAGATAAATTAAAGGAGGTTTAATTCAAAGTTGTTTTGGGGTGTATTGTCCAAATGAATCATTTTTCCAAGGTATTTTTTTTTTCATGGATATATTTTTCCATGGGTATGTATTTTTCATGAGGATATTTTAATATATCGATAAACAGAGGTTTACTTCCAAGTTGTTTTGGGAATCTTTTTCAAGTGAATCACTTTTCGAGGTTTTTTTTTTTCATAGATGTATTTTTCCATGGGTAATTATTTTTCATGGGGATAATTTAATTATTGATACGCAGAGGCCTACTTCCAAGTTGTTTTGGGTATATTTTTCAATTGAATCATTTTTGCACGGTACAATTTTTTTCATGAATATATTTTTCCATGGGAATTTATCTTTCATGAGGATATTTTTAATAGATCGATAAACAGAAGTCTAATTCCCATTTTTTTGGGTACATTTTTCAAATGAATTATTTTTCCAATGAAATTTTTTTTCATGGATATATTTTTGCATCGGTAATCATTTTTCATAAGGATATTTTAACATATTGATGAACAGAGGTTTATTTCCAATTTTTTTTTAGTATATTTTTCAAATGAATCATTTTTCCAAGTGTATTTGTTTTTCATGGTTATATTTTTCCATGGATAATTGTTTTTCATGGGGATAACTTAATATATTGATACACAGAGTCCTACTTCCAAGTTGTTTTGGGTATATTTTTCAAATTAATAATTTTTCTAAGGTATGTTTTTTTTTCATGGATATATTTTTCCATGGGTTATTATTTTTCATGAGGATATTTTTAATACATCGATAAACAGCGGTCTACTTCCAAGTTGTTTTGGGGTATATTTTTCAAATGAAATATTTTTCCAAGTTTTTTTTCATGGATATATTTTTCCATAGGTAATTATTTTTCATGGAGATAATTTAATATATTGATATGCAGAGGCCTACTTCCAAGTTGTTTTGCCTATATTTTTCAAATTAATCACTTTTCTAAGGTATGTTTTTTTTCATGGATATATTTTTACATGGGTAATAATTTTTCATGAGGAAATTTTTAGTATGTCGATAAACAGCGGTCCACTTCCAAGTCGTTTTGGGGTATATTTTTCAAATGAAACATTTTTCCAAAGTAGACATTTTTTAATGGATATATTTTTCCATAGGGAATTATTTTCCATGAGGATATTTTAATATATCGATGAACAGAGGTTTACTTCCAAATTGTTTTGGGTACATTTTTCAAGTGAATCATTTTTCAAGGTTTTTTTTTCATGGATATATTTTTCTATGGCTAATTATTTCTCATGGGGATAGTTTAATATTTTGATACGCAGAGGCCTACTTCCAAGTTGTTTTGGGTATATTTTTCAGATTAATCATTTTTCTAAGTTATGTATTTTTTTTCATGGATGTATCTTTCCATGAGTAATTATTTTTCATGAGGATATTTTTTGTATATCGATAAACAGCGGTCTACTTCCAAGTTGTTTTTCACGGGGATAATTTAATATATTGATACGCAGAGGCCTACTTCCAAGTTGTTTTGGGTATATTCTTCAAATGAATCATTTTTCTAAGGTATGTTTTTTTTTCATGGATATATTTTTCTATGGGCAATTGTTTTTATGAGGATATTTTTAAATATCGATAAACAGAGGTCTTCTTCCAAGTTGTTTTGGGTATATTTTTTAAATGGATCATTTTTTCCAATGTATATATTTTTATGGATATATATTTTCATGGGTAATGATACATCTTTGGTAAGAATTATTTCCTTGCTGAATGTTGCTGCATCTACATCACCACTTTTAAGCAGCATTACTGGTTAAGCTACAAATTCTAATTGTATTTTTGGTTTGATATTAGTTTAACAGATTTATTGACCTCGTGTGGCTTATCAACATCAAAAAACTGTGTCTTAGTCAATGGATGATCATGTGGATCATTACACTTGAAGTATGCCATCCTTCAAAGATTTTCACATCTTCTTTCGTCAATGCTACTTAGTTTTTTCCTTCTTGAGAGTATTTTTCATGTTTTGTTCTGTATGGAGAATCTTTTGCAAAGCAATTTAGTAGATTGTTGATTTTTAGTAGAGGCATTTTGCCTCTTAGCATGTCAAATAGCTTCAGGTTGTTGTAAGTACATTCTTCGTATACCTGAAGACTTTTTTATTACAGACATGAAGTTGTACATGTAAAACTACTACTACTAGCAACTCACCGCAGCACCTACAAACCTGAGCCCAACACAGTCATGCTTGCTTCCTCCATCCCAATATATTCAAAACGTTCTTTTTTACAACCTCCCAGGAAGTTCTTATTTTCCTTAAGTCTTTCTTTCCGGCATCCTTCCACCCCAACCGTGGACGACCTGCTTTCTATTTCGCCCCACACGGTTGGCCGAAAAGGATAATCTTTGGCAATCTCTCATCTTTCATTGCAGAGCGTGTCCTAGCCGTCTCAATTGTTTCTCTCGTTATAGCCCTAAAAAACACGCAGCCCTAGAAAACAATTTTCGTAAAGCTTACTTTATTAAATACGGTCATTTAGTCAGGTATCCAAAACAATCCGTGGTCAAATTCTCTGGGAAACATCTAGCAAATCTTTGTCCGTTTTAGGAGCACCCATGTTTCAAAACAATATTCGACCACTGTCATCACTTTAGTTTCTAATATGCTAATCCTTGATCTAACATGTAAACTCCTAAAACTGAATAGTAGGCACAAGAAATATCCTGTTCATCGGGCATTCTCTCAGCAGCTGCTCTGATCACGAGCTACTTAGTTTTTTTCTGTAAGGATAATCTTTTACAAATATTAATTAAAAAACCTTATTCGAGAAAATTAATATTTTAAAAAAAAGTGAATAACTCCATTAAACCAAAATGAACAAAAATAGAATCAAATCATCCACCATGAATACAACTACCACAGATCAGTAGCCTATCAATAAATAAGTGAAACCAAAGCAAACGGGAATTTAAATGAATGACAGAGTCAAATTTAAAACAAGAAAAAATTTATACGAGTAGGTTTCTAAACCCTAAGCTTTCTAAAAGTCAGAATATAATCTGCATTTTACTGAAAAAAATGTGCATTGCCAGTTTAATATACATATGCTGATGTTTATTCCTTAAAATATTAATTGAATTTTGATTTCTTAAAGTTATAAAAGTGAATACATTTAAAAGAATTTTTTTCCTTCGTCGATCTGGACAATGTTCTGCCCACACATGAAGCTGTACAGGTGAAACTATAACTACTAAAACTGCGTTTTAAGCAATTAAATGACTTCATGTTGGTGTACATCCATCCTTCGTAGATTTGTTTCTTTTTTTTACTCAGACACGAATCACTAACAAGAATTGTATGACAGGAGTATTTGACTATGCCGACTCATAGGAACATACCAAAGAATAATACTACGGCAATTTTCCTTCGTAGCAATGGCATTGCCTGATCCCAACCCAAACAATCTTCAAGGGGAGTTTCTTCATCTCCAATGCCCGTTCTTTTCAGCTTTTAAAATACAAGCTTATCTGAAGAGTCATGATACTTGACAATCCCGAGAAATATGTTCTGTTGAAAAAGACTTAATCGAAAATAGATATCGTATTGTTAGAGGTTTCGAGGTTGTTGCATCTGGTGATTCATCAAATTTATCACAGACATAGTTATTGTGACAGATTTTTATCCTTTTTCGTTCAGCCAATGAACACTTGCAACAATTGGATTTTTATTACATGGATTTTAAAACAAAAGAACCAAAAGTTTACTTTTAGAGAAAAACACCATTATGGTGTTTCATGTTCCACCATTAAGCTGTATATCTTGGCGTCAAGGACGTTCTTCATTTAATCCACTTTTGAGAAGGTAATGAAAATTATTCTAAAGCCGGTGACTTTAGAACAAGCATCGTAGGACT
This sequence comes from Artemia sp. Qi Xiang Cuo, assembly GCF_049724085.1. Lineage (NCBI taxonomy): Eukaryota > Metazoa > Arthropoda > Branchiopoda > Anostraca > Artemiidae > Artemia > Artemia sp. Qi Xiang Cuo. Next base: position 48,593,235 of record NC_142811.1, read on the forward strand.
ATAACACTTCCGTTCATCACATGTCCTTGATGTCCTCTTCCGATGTCCCTTAAGTCCATTTTTCCTTGAGCCTAATGAGGTATGTCAATGCTTCTAAATTCCAGTGAATCCAAATAAAATCTGGTTTGGCGGTCGAACGAAAAAGTGAGGGGTTAACAACTGGGTATTTTGAGGGACACCTGGAGGCATGAGGTACGGAGGCATGCCTCCGGAGGCATTAAAAATGGACAGGGAAGGAAACTTATAAAATATTCCAAAGGGCGCAATATGTAAATATATACAGCTTGCCTGTTATTCGGTATCTGTCGAACAATTTCAGCACCTTCAAAAGCGATCTTTTAAAACTTGGAAAAAATCATTTACGGGTTTATTTGGCGAGGAAAAGAACCCCCAAGACTGAAAACAACTGATATGTACCTAAAGAAGAAGAACGGAGGACTGCAAGTTGTTGATACCCATGCAAAAACTAGGTAACCCTACGATGGCACTGATTGTGTCACTTTTTCCTATTATACATGCAGCGTTGTCACCAGCTCAAAAATAAAATTCTTATGTTTCCTCAAAAAAAAAATCCCGAAGTTTCAAAAAAATCGCGGAACACGGTTTTCAAGTTATAAAACATAGGGCTGCACGGTGCTGACGAAAAAAGCAAGGTGCGAAATTCAAAGTACCGTGAAACGTGGTTTCTAGTTGTAACTAACAACTGATTGTCAATATTCCTAGTATTATTTCGACGTGAAAACGTTTTGGTGGATTAGTAGGATCTATGACAAATATTTTAGGCCAAAACAATTCGCCAAAGTTCCGAAAAAACGTGTCTAGGCATCCACGTTTCATCGTTATTTGAATTTCCCGCCCAAGAATTGACGTCACGCTTCGCAACCCTATTCAATATGGCTTAGCCAGCGGTAAAAGTAGCCTTTTATCACGTCTTCACACGTCCCTTTCCCTTTTATCCTTCCTGCTTTTCTGTTTAGTGGCTGTGCCAAGACGCACCCTTGGATCTCGGATTCTTAATTGTACTAAAAAAAAAGGAATCTGGTGCTTTGACACGAAAGAATCCGGAAGAAACACAGATCCTTTTTTTCCCGAATGTAATTAGAATCCAACTTTCTTGGTATTAAACCCAGGCCTTTGGGTATTTGAAGAGAAAACTGTAAAGCAACAGTCAGAAAAACTGTTACTACCGATCTATTAGTAAAAAGTGCAAATTAAAGCAACCAGCTAAAAAAAATAACTAGTTTCTCAGATATGTATTGGTACATTTCAGTAATCATCTCGATATTCACAGCTCAAATGACAACCCTAAGAAACTGGACAAATGATTTTCAGTAAATCAAACTAAGCTCGGTTAGCACAAGTATAAACACCAAGTCTTCTACTACTAAGTCTTCTACTGAGCATAACAAGTTTTCCGATGGTATCCATCGCTTCCGCTGCCCTCGGAATGCATTAGAGGCTCATCAAATTATATCAAGAACTCAAGCGAATGGGGGACGAGGGGCACACGCACTTGAGCTGGAAGGACCAGCCCCGCCGTGGGTGGCCTCCTCGTCCGTAGGAGACATGGTTCAAGATTCTGTTCAGTTCTGTGCCCTCATGCACGTCGGTATTAAGGTTATTTTTGTTTTTTTGTTTTTTTGTTGATGGGTTGGTTGTATCTTTTTTTTTCGTTGATTAAGGTTGGTCGTAGAAAAGGGCTGACAAAAAAGAAAAAAAAAGGAAAAAAGTGCCACCGCAAGAATGGGTTTCTTGTGGACGGAGGACACCCAGTCTACGGGAGAGCAAATAGTTTTTTTTGTGTTAAACAATTTCAAATTTGTAAGAGTAAGCCTTTTGGAAGACCACCTTTAAAATTCGAATTCGTATTAGTGAAAATTGAAGGATATGAATTCTAAGAAATTGAAGTAAAAATGCCACACGAAAAGCGCCTCCTAGAGGGGGAAGGACACCCAGGAACGGGGGGAGCGTTAGATATTTGGCAAAAAAAAAGTTAAATGGTAGTGTGCCTTCATGTCCACTAATACATTGACTGGTAAATAATAATTTTTTTCTTCTTTTGAAGTTTAGGTGATATGATAATGTATAAAGTTGTAAGATTTATATGTTTTTGTATTAAAATATCACCGAGTGGAGAGGAGGAGGGGAGGAAAACAAAAAATAACAACTACCTCTGAAAAATGTTAAACAAAATTCCTTCTGTTGACACACCGAACATGGCGATGGTGGTGGTTATGGTCTTGAGGTCAGTTTTGGGTTTAGGTACTATTTTTAACATGATGATTGCGATGCTGACGAGACATAAAAAAACGTGGAACCCTTTCTTCTGGATAAATGAATTCAGCTTTGTGAAGACGTCTGAGTCAAAGCCAAAGACAATGTTGGTGCCGATTTCCATAGAAACGGGATCTGCTGAGTGCATGATATACAGGCTGGAGTCACAGTAACCCTGGTCTACCGATGCGGCAGTTAATGTGAGATCAGCATTCAGCCGGAACCACTGGCACAGAATTCCTATGTCGTCAGGGAACGGCATCGCCATGTTCTGCGTGTCAACAGAGTGGCATCTTCGCCCCGACAAGTAGCCAAACTGTATGACCCGCCCAACTAATACTCTCTTTCCCCTGCCAACCGGTCTGTAAACGCACCATTCACCGATACTCAATTCCGATTTCACACCGACCTCTGCATTGGTTTGTGGCGACTCACGTAGTCCTACTCGTCAGCCCTGGACCATCACCTGTTTTAATAGGTCACTACTCAGCTTCTCAGAGCTTTCCCTCAGAAGCCCCAACAGCGTGGATTTTTTTATTGGTGCTATGGAGCCGTCAGAAGTCTTGACAAGACAAAACCTAGAATTCTTCAGGTTCGTCACAGGCTCACTAACCCAATTTTTCTCAACTTGGTGTTTCATACAGTGAGCGATCACTGGCAAATCTTCAAAGATGCCGTCACTTTCCGAGCCCAATTCAGTGTCAGTCGCGGAAGCCTTTCCCTCCTTATCGCACGGAGCATTTTCCTCTTATTCATCGTCTGAGTCACTGTAGTCAAGTACAGAAAGAGGAATATTCGGTACATTGTGATCGAAAGCAGAAAGTACGTCGTCGGGTATCAAGGCTTTCATTATTCGCTGGCTTTCAATACGAGCTCGCCCTAGCTCGAGCTTGATTTCATCGTCCCCGGGCAAAGAAAAATCGGAACTTACAGACACAACACCAATGGATCTAACTCGCTTGACCTTGGGCAAGGACAACTGTTCATTAGAATATTGAGCTTCAAAATCTGTTATACTTTCATATCGACGAATTCGATGTAGAAGTTGGAGGAACGAAAAGTTTGTTACAGTACTGTAAGTGCTGGTCTGAGACCACATCTTCCTAAAAAAATCTTCACACGGTTTGCTATTCATGTCGGAGAGTTTGAAAAGACGTTTGAGCCCAAGCCGTTTGAATCGACGAATGAGAAGCACTAGGGAATGCATATTTATCTCTAGGCAATGGTAAAGGTTTGTGGTAATAAAATTCTCGTTCAAAGCATAATGTCCACTTTTTAGGACCAAGGATCTCCAATGTCGAACGCAGTAAACAACACGACCAAGTAAAGATAACCTCTCAAGAGAAGAAAGTTTGCCGTCGTAAAAAACGACCCGTACGCTTTCCATAAGCCAAAGATAAAACTGTGTTCCTTCGCTTCTAGGAACACGCTGTTTCAGGTGTGCCGGAGGCACGGAGGCACAGCCGGAGGTACGAGGGAAGGGACACCTGCGACGGTCACTTATTAGCCCCTCGCGAAAAAGTAACAAATGTGAACGTCCGACGAGTGAACAAAAATTCAAGTGCACTATCAGGGTCAAGAACATAAAATTTTCCCCTTTCCTTTTCAACTCTCCAAACAGAATTAAATTATTAACCGATTTTACGTGACTAGAAGGAGATTCGCATAATAGTCCTCACCGTAGGATTCTTAAAAATGGGACGTTTACTGGACAAAACCATATCCTTTTATTAATTTCCCTATCCCTCATTCTGTTTCCATTTCCCATCCTCCCTCTCTCTCTACTCATCTGGCTCCATGACTTCCTTGAGTGCTACCGCAAAATATATATACCTAAAGAGGACATAAACTTACAATATTACCCAATGCCTAGAAAAAAAAACTCCAGACTGGACAATATTTGAAGAATAATCGAGGACAGGTCAGGTTGTGATCAATAAGAAAATCCTTCACGGTTCTTACCGCCTTAGCTGCATACAGCAGGAAGTTTCGCACCTTTACTTTAAGGAAGTTGTAGTATTAGGGACAGGGAGACGACAAGTTTTTGAATGAAACACCAAGTGAAGAGACTAATATATATGAAGCTAACACAGATATTACAGGAATAATAAAATCAAAAGGGTTTTATTTTATTCCAAGTTTACTTAGAATACATATAATATGCAGTACATACACAAAGCAAGGCCGTACCCAGCGGGGGGGTTAGGGGGGTTTGAACCCCTCCCAAATTGTTTTTTTGCCTCGTACAAATGTAACAAAAATGGATATAGACGAAATTTGTATGCGTTTTTTGAGGGTTTTTTTCGTGTAATCCCCCCCCCGTGAAAAAAATCTTTGAGTAAAACCCTCTCCGAAAAAAAAAATCCTGGGTACGGCCTTGACACAAAAAACATACAATATGTAAAATATAAACCACTCCAAGTTCATTGGATCTCTCATTTTCAGGAATGTCATAATTCCTATAATGTCAAAATATGATATTCCACACTTACGGCACTCTTTCATAAGCACCCAGAAAGGTGTGGGAAATAGGTCATTTGCCCCTATTTCCTACCCCTTTGAATACAGAATGCTACTAGAAGGTAAACATTTGTGAAATTCGGCAGAATATGTGCCATGTTTTTCAGAATAAAACTTGTTTTCGAAATTTTATCCACCCCCTCCGTAAAAAATTCTGCTGTTTTCTTCCCTCTGAAAAACCTTCTGTAGCCTCCCCCCATACGATTTATAACCGTTCAATTTTCATTTATTTTCAACTTAGCTTCCATTAGCTCCCATCGTTTGAATTTAGTATCATCATTCCCTCTTCTGATGAAGAGCAACATAAATAATATCAGAATAGCATCAAAATACTTTTTTGACTTATTCCACAGCGATGAGAATTTCTCCACATAGGGGGTGATTAACACATAGGGATGGGGGATAAAAAAGGTAGCTTTAACAGACCTCCTACCCGGGTCACTCCACGAGACCAAAAAATACCTACCCTTTTACTATTGTTAACTAATATTAAATATTAAACTACAGATTCACTCCTAAGACGAAAGTCAGCATATTTCTGTCAGTGGTATATTAAAGGCTATTATAAAATCAGCGTGAGCAGATTAGTGCAAAGCTTTTCGGCTTGTAAAAAAAAAAATATATATATATACATATCGATTAAGCCGTGTGTGACAAAAGAGACAGATGGCCAGTGGAATTGCCAACTAATTGAGTAATTTTAAGATTCTGCTGATTAAGTAATTATGTGAAACTGAATGACTTGAGACAATGGAATCATTATTTTTACTGTCTTTGCCGCCATATTGACTCGATATCAATGTCATTCTCGGTGATTTACTGTTAAATGTGCCGTTCTAAATGAATCTTCGACTGAAAATTAGCCATCCTGACGCATCATGTATATTTCTCTTGAGTTTCAAATAATTGCACTAATAATTACTGCTAGGCTAGTAAAAATTTATTTTACCCAATAAAACTAAAAGAAGATAGTCCAAATGGGTGAAAATTAGCTCAACTTAAAAAATTTGTAATGCTTGCCCAAAATTTACACTATTGACTAAGATTATCGCCATTCGGTCTGGTTTTCACCATCTGACTTTCAAAAATTAGGTGTGGCTAATGAAATTTAAAAACATAGGCAAAATTTATCATATATGCTAAGATTATCGCCATTTGGTTTGGGTTTCACCATCTGACTTTCAAAAATTAGGTTTGGCTAATGAGATTTAAAATCATAGCCAACGTGTACCCTATATGCTAAAATTATTGCCATTTGGTTTGGTTTTCACCATTTCCTTTTGGTTTGGACTTTCGAAAATTAGGTTTGGCTAATGAGATTTAAAAACATAGCCAAAGTGGGTAAAAATCAGCCACACCTAAAAAACTCGTAAAATTATCGCAAATTGCCCAACGCGGCTAAGATTATCGTCACTAGGGCTTTTAACCTAAGAAAACTTGGAAATTGAAGAGGAGAATTCTTATTATCTAGCTGTGTAACACCGAGCGGCTTAAAATAAAATAATCATAATTTTATTGTTTTTGCTGTTAAAGCCCCGTTACCTCTGTCTCGATTCTCCAAATTGCCATCGTTGGTGATTCACAAGTGATTTCACCATCTGAAAACACAGTATATTATTTAAATCTGTCACCCTTTTCAGTTGGGTGCAAAGACTATGCTGATCCTTTATCACTTCCTAACCTCTGAGAAACCAATCCCCTTTTCAAACAGTTCGTGGTAACGAACTGTAAGTAAGAAGCGACGCAGCTCAGTAGTAAACGAAACTCTAAAAAACAGAATTTTGATGCCAATAGATACATCAAAACAGTCAAATTTTTATGTTGACTTCAAATATATAAGTTTCATCAAGTTTAGACTTACCCATCAAAAGTTAGGTGCCTAAGAAAATTTGCCTTATTTTTGAAAAAAGGGGGAAACAACCCCTAAAATCCATAGAACTTCAATGAAAATCCCACAATCAGATTCAGCGTATCAGAGAACCCTACTATAGAAATTTCAAGCTCCCACCTGCAAAAACATGGAATTTTGTATTTTTTGCCGGAAGAATGATCACGGATGTGTGTTTATTTGTTTTTTCGTTTTTTTCCCCAGGGGCGATCGTATCGATCCAGTACTCCTAGAATATTGTGAGAGGGCTCATTGGAACGGAAATCGAAAGTTCTAGTGCTCTTTTAAAGTGACCAAAAAAATAGGAGGGCAACTTGGCCCCCTCCCACGTTCATTTTTTTCCCGATGTCACCCAATCAAAATTTGGGATAGCCATTTTGTTCAGCATAGTCGAAAATCTAGTAAATATGCCTTTGAGGATGACTTAATACCCCACAGTTCCCGGGGGAAGGGCTGCAAGTTAGGAACTTTGCCCATTGTTTACATATAGTATTGGTTAATGGGAAGTATACACACATTTTCAGGAGGGATTTTTTTTCTAGGTCGAAGGAGGGGGTTTATGGGGGAGTTTATTTCCATGGAGGATTTTTCCTTGGGGGATGGGACATTTCTGTGAAGGGGGGGGGTGAATTTCCCAGCATTATTTAAAAAACGGTCAGAAATTAAACAAAAAGCAAGTTTTTTCAACTGGAAGTAAGGAGCAACATTAAAATTTAAAACGAACAGAATTTACTACGTATATGAAGGGGTTCGCGCCCTAGTCAATACTTCGCTCTTTATGCTAAAGTTTTTTTTAGTGATTTCAAAAGAGCTATCAATTCTAATTACCTGGCCTTTGTGATTTAGGGGTTTGTGATTCAAACAAAAATCGAACTTTAGTGTAAAGAGCGAGGTATTGAATAGGCGGCAAACTCCCTAATATACGTAATAAAAAAATTCGAATATAGAAGTTCGTTACGTAAGTTAATTCGTAAGTTACGTCATAACAAAATTTCGAGAAAGTCATTTAGCCAAAAAAAGTAAAATTAATATACAAATTTCGTTTTAATTATTCATATACGGTGAGCCAAGATCATAACTGCATTAATTCGAAAACGTCCAGAAAATAAATTTTTAAAAATAATTTTTTTTAGCTGAAAGTAAGGAGCAACATTAAAACTTAAAACAAACAGATTTTATTCCGTATATGAAAGGGGCTGTCCCCTCCTCAAAGCCTCGCTCTTTACGCTAAAGCTTGACTTTGTCTCACAGCTTTATTTTTTAAAACAATAAAAGACTTTAGCGTAAACAGAAAGGCTTTGAGGAGGGAACAGCCCATTTCATATACGGAAAAATCTCTTTTCGTTTTAAGTTTTAATGTCGCTCCTAACTTTCAGTTAAAAAAAACTTTTTTTTTAAATTTAATTGTTTCACGAGAAGCGTATTATTTCTGTACCATTACTTTACAAAAGTTATCGCCTACTTTCCAAATCATAAACACAAGATGGCGCGTGCCACCTTGCGTTGGGTAAAGTGTACTAGCGAAAAGGTACTTTAAATGATGAATACTAGGTGGCGGAGAGAAGGTGTCCCATCAGCTGAGCAATTAACGTTTTAACTTCAAGTTGTAAATGCTAAAAGATTAAATATACCATTTAATACATTTGATTTCAGATTTTTTTTTTTAGATTAAGTTTTGACGACAATGACAGCTGGCAAGTGATTTACAAAATAACTGACTGAGTTTAAGATACTGTTAACTAACTAATTTTGTGAAATCAAATGACTTGAGGAAATAAAATCGTTTTTTTCTGACTTTGCCGCAATAGAGACTCAGCATAAATGTTCAGAATTGTCATCAGTGATAATTTAATGTCAAAATTGACGGTGGATTTTATTGTCATTGTTTTGCATGTTATTATTTTGTGTGCAAGTGTTGTTTCTTTTTTTTGGTGTCACAAGAGGCTTTTATCGCAATAATTATCTATCTCTCTATCTCTATTAATCAAAAAAAGTTCAGGAAATATTTTTTTCCTAAAAAGGGATTGCCAAGTTCTATGTTTAAACATATCGGCCGTATAACTAATAGCCATTGTCGGCAACAAAAACAAAACACAAAAAAGCAAATCGCAATTACAAGGTGCGCCACAAGATAAAATACATTAAAGGCCATACCATATCGGCCGTATAACTAATAGCCATTGTCGGCAACAAAAACAAAACACAAAAAAGCAAATCGCAATTACAAGGTGCGCCACAAGATAAAATACATTAAAGGCCATACCAACAAATCTAAGACTGATCAAAAATCCATGTCTCAAAATGTCATCTATATAACCAAACAGACGTCCTCAAGCAAAACAAGAAACACAAATAAAAACGATAAAAAGCACCCACAGGCGTGATAAAAACCACAAGATGTCCTTGGGACAATGATATTTGAGCTCTTCTAAGAATTTTAAGGTTTTTAAGGTGTTTTCACATTTTTATTTCATACTTTCATGAGACTTCCTTCTTTTATGAAAGACGAACGTCACTATAATCAGACATGGCCAGTATTGGCAATATACATATTACTTAGGTATATTATACTTTCATGGATGAAATTTGAAAACCCTTTTTCACTGTTTGACCCAATTTTACGTTTCTTACTGTCCAATAGTGTGGATGCCAACCTTTCCTTCTCGTTAAAACCCCTTTCTAAGGTTCTAAGAATAAATCTAGAAACCTCATTCAGGAAACTAACCGTCCAGAAGTTATCCTTTTACTCAATCTCGAGTCACTCTATATTCTTTCGTGTGCATGTTTTACTTTTTCTCAGCTTCATTGTGACCTCCTCCAGCCCCTAAGTGTTCCGTCGTCTTTACCTCTGATCAAAATAATTATAATCTTCACAATTCAAAAAACATATTAAAATTTCTTTTACTCTTTGTTTAAGGTCAGATTTTAATCCTTTAATGGCGAGTCATATTGTATGCAGTTGCCTGAATCAATTCGAAGATGCCACTCATTCAAGCGGTTTAAAAAAAATAGTTAAAAATTCTTTGGCTTCTTAAAAAGTATTTTTATCTATTTATTTGTTTTTCTGATATATTATTATTTTATTGGAGTCTATATAATCTACTTAGTTAATTTAGTCTATTCAATCTATTTAGTTTTGCATTCTACAGTTTTTATTTATTTTTTTTTTTTGTTTCTCCCACAGTTCATATATTATCCAGTATGATCATTCTCTATCTCACCCATTATAAAAACCCGGACCGGGGTGCGAGTGCTCCGGAGAACGTTTTGGCAGATATAAACATGTTAGACATGCTAGACAGGTTAGTCTGTTTCCGACTGTTTCCATCAAAGTGCATTGAAACAAACGGAAATAAAGCTAATGCAGAAACAAGCGAGACAAGCTAAGGCAGAAATAAGTGGGAGGAGCTTTTTGTTCACGAAGACCAGAAATGATCTGCGATAAGCTTACTGGTATATTCTGTCTACTGTGGTTTCTCCTATTTGCTCTTCTCTTTGTGAGTAAGTGACTCATTTATCTTCCCCTTCTTTAGAGGCCAATGAGTCTTTGGGGGGGGGGGGGTGCAACATTGTGTGTGCATTTCATGATGAATAAAACTTATCGTGCGTTATTAATGCCTTTGCAGATAGGGGTATATTCAGTTAAAGACATATTCATATATTTACATATAGCCGTAATTTTTAGATATACAATGTGTTGAAAAAATTTGTCTCAAAATCGTTTGGACTCCTCTGAAAAGGTAGGCACCTATATATAAGGTATTTGGATATAGACCTTATTCACATGGGAACAATTAATTACAGCGGAGAGAAATACGTATTCCTTAGCTTTCAAGTAGTAATGCAATAAGGCCTGCCACAAAAGCCCAAGTAGATTCTTATAGGATTTTCATGACATGCCCTCCCAGGATTCCCATGGGATTTTCATGACACCCTGGATTCCATGACACCCAGGTGTTATTCGGTTGCTATGTAATAGACGATGACGCAATCTTGCGCGAGTCAACAAGTTTTACATCACAGGGGATTTTAACCTAAGTAATTGGAGTTGAGATTTATTTTTGATTTAGTGGATTTATCGGAAATTACTCAATGGCAGCGCAAACATGGGTCTTACGGAATTACAGTGCACATGTTCTATAATGACAGCACAGACGTATGTTTTACGTAATTGCACCAGGCAGAGCAACTTTATCAAGACATTTCAAGACGTTTCTAAAGTCATTTCTTTTTGAGACGTTCAAGGTGTTTTTTTTTCAAGGCATTTTTTTAGTTTTTACGTAATGAGGAATGTTTATGGATGATGCATTCCCTCGCGAATCGTTTCAGAGTCAGGGAATCGCCCACTTTTAATTGAGGAGGACACATACGATGGTTTTCCTTTCAATGCATTTTTTCTCAAGGCAGCATCATATTCTAATGATTTTTGTCTTCATTAGGACTCGAAAGACCAATTTCCATCCAATAGAACTCTGCCCTAATCAACTTGTCCATGAAGCCCTTTCTAATATTCTGTTCTGACTAACACATTCTGTAAATAGCCTATTGCATGCGAGGAGAATTCTCCTTTTTCGTGCATCCTAGAATGATTATAGTGTGTTTCCTACAGGTACAATAATTGACACTCAGAGGTGGAAAATTGATTACTAGAAAAGCGTTGTCACCTGGTCATTTAGTAGTAAAGGCGAGAGGGGACTACAAGATGCTTAAATTGTGTAAACGATTGGGTATTTACGATTTGTCCTAAGCAATAAGTCTAAAAAACACAGACCTTTATAAATACGATTTCTATTAATTAAAACACATTTACAACACTATTAAAACACAGAAAAGGCCGTTAAAACACGATAACCAAAAAAAGGTGAAAAAAGCTTAGAAAGACTAAAATATAAGGAAAAAGATATTAAAGGTATTAAAGAAAAATAAATCCTAGCAATCATTTCCAGGGGAATAGGATTGATATTAAAGGCAATTTAAGCCATATTAAGAGCTATTAATGAAAATACCACGTTTCTTTGAGCTAAGCCTATGAATATTCACTCACTGTGAGAATATACGCATTTGAATAATATTTTCTCATCACATTACACATAATCTCGGGAGAGGTAATTTTTTAGGTCCTATTGAGAGCTTTCAATGAATAAACCCCCTCATCAGAAGCCAACTCTACCATAATAACCTCCAAAACACCTCACACCACCACGCTATTAGTTATCCATGTGCCATACCCCTCATTACCCCTAGAACATCTTAACACTCCCCCCCCCAAAAAAAAAACAACAACTTGTAGATCTAAAATTAAAAACTGTTTTTATTTGAACAGCTGGAACTTGGCATTTCATTGCTAGAATGTGATTCTACAAAGGGAACCCACGCCACTTAGAATTTAAAACTTTTCTTGAACGAGCCTTTTCCTTATTTTTCAATTGTTTTTATAAAAATTGACAGCATGGTAATACCCTTCAAAACCCGGCATCATCTGTTAAGCTTTTTCTAACGTTTGAATACCCCCAAACGATATATTTTCTATTGCTATTATTTTCTGACAATTCCAAACCTATGCCAAACTATAACTGGTCCATGGCACTGTCTGATATCTCCTCACTCCCCCCAAGACATTTTTCAGACATTTCATGTTAAAAATATTCTATTCAATCACGGTGATTCAAGTTTTTTGCAAGCCAACCCTTTCATGATGCTCCTCATAACACCTCATACCATCACGGCATTACGCGCCTGCCCCCTGCCGTCCACGTGAAACCCTCCTTACATCACCCCTAGAACATTTTCAACCCTTTCCCACCGAAAAGAGCTTATGAATCTAAATTAAACACTGTTTTGTATTTGAGCAGCGGCAACTTATCATTTCTTTGCTATAACGTGATACTCCAAGCAATTCACACCACAGTACCACTGTATTACTGCTCTCCAGCACCCTCTCACATCACATCATCACCCCTAAGACATTTTCAGACATTTATTTTCGAAAATTATGCTTCATTCCGGTAATTAAAGTTTCCGCAAGTCATGCCTTTCATTATGCTCCTGAAAACATCCGCACACCACCATGGCATTACACATCAGCCCTCTATTATCTACGCGGCACCCGCCTTACCACCCCTAGGACATTTTCAATCTTTTCCTATTGGAAATAAGCTTCTGAATCTAAATTAAAATTTTTTTTTTATTATTTGAACAGTGGGACATTGATAGAACGTGATACTCAAAGTAATTCACTCTACAGTGCAACACTATTACTGCTCTGTGGCACCCTCTGACATCACATAATCACCTCCGAGAAATTTTAAGACATTTTCTGGTAAAAATTATGGTTCAATCAGGTGATTCAAGCTTTTGCAAGCCAAACCATTCATGATGCTCCACAAAACACATCAGAAAACCATGGCATTACATGCCTGCCCCTACCATTCACGCGGCACTCCCGCTCTCATCACCCCTAGGGTATTTTCAATGTCTACCCACCGAAAACAAGCTTCTGAATTAAAATTAAACACTACTTTTTATTGTTTGAACAGCGGGACTCGGCATTCCATTGCTACAACGTGCTACTCCAAGCAATTCACGCCACAGTACCTGAGAAAACTTAGAACTGAAGAGTAACTTTTTTCTCTTCTCTTGAAAAAATTCAGAATCGAAGTTTAGCATTTCTTCTCTTCTATGGAAAAATTCAGAACAGAACTTGAATTTTTTTCTCTCTTCCTTGAGAAAATTTAGAACTGAATTGTTTTTTTTTCTCTTCTTTGAGAAAATTCTGAATTGATCTGGAACTTTTTTCTCTCTTTTCTGGAAAAATCCAGAGCAGACCGTGAACTTTTTTCTCCCTTCTTTGAGAAATTTCAGAAATGAATCTTCTTTGGTGAATCTCGGAACCGGAATATATCTTTGAATAAAAATTGGAAATCGAATGGTAACGTTTTTCTCTTCTATGGAAAATTCAGAAGACAACTTGAACTTACCTTCACTTCTTTTAGAAAACTTGGAATGGAAATGGAACTTTCACTTTTCTTTAAACAAAACACAGAATCGAAGCATAACTTTTGCTTATCTTCTACAGACAAATACAGAATCGAACTGTAACTTTTCTTCACTAGTTTGAAAAAACTCAGAATTAAAATGGAATGGTGTCTCTTCTTTGGAAAAAACTCAGAATCAAAGCGGAAAATTTTCTCTTATTAGGAAAAAAATCAGAACTAAAGTTTGACAATTTTTCCTTCTTTGGAAGAAATTCAGAATCGAAATTTAACATTTTTCTCTTCTGTTGAAAATTAAGAGCAGAAATTGAAATTTTTTTTCTTCCTTGAGAAAATTTAGAACTGAAGTTGGCTTCTTTTCTCTTCTTTGAGAAAATTCTGAATTGATCTGGGATTTGTTTCTATTCTCTGGAAAAATCCAGAAAAGAACTTGAACTTTTTTCTCCCTTCTTTGAGAAAATTCAGAATCAATGTATAACTTTTCCTTAACTTCTACAGAAAAATCCAGAAGGGAAGTTGGAATTTTTCTCTTCCTTGAGAAAATTCAGAAGTGAACTAGAGCTTTTTATCTTCTTTGGTGAATCTTAGAACCGGAATATATCTTTAAAAAAAATCAGAATCGCAGTGTAACATTTTTCTCTTCTATGAAAAATTCACAAGAGAACTTGAACTTTTCTTCACTTCTTTGAAAAAACTCGGAATTAATATGGAAATTTCACTTTTCTTTGGAAAAAATTCAGAATCGAAGCATAATTTTTGCTTATCTTCTACGGAAAAAATTCAGAAAATAACTTGAAATTTTTTCTCTTACTTGAGAAAATTCAGATTTGAAGTGGACTTCTTTCTCTTCTTTAAGAGAATTCATAATTTATCTGGAATTTTGTTTTTCAATTCACTGGAAAACAATCGGAATAGAAGTGTAACTTTTCTCCTCCTTGATAAAATTCAGAATTAAAGTGGAACTTTTTCTCTTCTCGGGGAAAAAGTCCAGAAGCGAAGTGTAACTGTTTTACTTCGGGGGAAGAATTCCTAACAGAACTGGAACTTTTCTTCACTTCTTTGAGAAAACTCAGAATTAAAATGGAACTTTCTCTCTTCTTTAAAAAAACTCTGAGTCGAAGTAAAGCTTTTCCTTATCTTCGACGGAAAAATTCATAACAGAACTTGAATTTTTTTCTCCTCCTTGAGAAAATTCAGGAATGAAGTGGACTTCTGTCTTTTCTTTGGGAAAATTCAGAATTGATATGAAACATTTTTTCAAATCCTTGGAAAAGATTAGGAATCGAAGTGTAACTTTTTCTCCTCCTTTAGAAAATTCAGAATTAAGGTGGAACTTTTTCTCTTTTCTGGGAGAATTCCAGAAGTAAAGTAACTTTTTCTCTTCTCTGGAAAAATCCAGAACAGAACTTGAACTTTTTTTCTCCCATCTTTGAGAAAATTCAGAACCAAAATATAACTTTTCCTTATCTTCTACAGAAAAATCCAGAAGAGATATTGAATTTTTTTCTTCCTTGAGAAAATTCAGAAGTGAACTGGAACTTTTTATCTTCTTTGGTGAATCTCAGAACCGAAAAATATCTTTGAAAAAAAACTAAGAATCGAAGTGTAAGGTTTTTCTCTTCTATAGAAAAATTTAGAAGAAAACTTGAACTTTTCTTCGCTTTTTCGATAAAACTCGGAATTAAAATGGAATTTTCACTCTTCTTTGGAAAAAATTCAGAATCGAAGCATAACTTTTGCTTATCCTCTATGGATAAATAGAGAATAGAAATTATTTTTTTTTATTTTCCTTAAGAAAATTCAGAAATGATGTGGAACTTTTTTCAGTTCATTGGAAAAAATTCAGAATCGAAGTGTAACTTTTTCTGAGAAAATTCGAAATTAAAGTGGAAGTTATTCTCTTCTCCGGAAAAAATCCAGAATAGAAGTATAACTTTTTCTTTTTCTATGGAAAAATTCAGAACCGAACTTGAACTTTTTTCTCTTCTTTGAGAAAATTCAGAATCAAAGTGTAACTCTTTCACATCTTTGAGGAAATTCAGAACTTAAATGGAACTCTTTTCTTCTTTGGTGGAGGGTGGGAACTCAGAACTGAAGTGTAGCTTTTTCTTTTTTCTGGAAAAATTCAGAATCGAAGTTTAACATTTCTTTCTCTTCTTTGGAAAAGAAATCAGAATCGAATATCAACATTTTTCTTTTTTATGGAAAAATTCAGAAGAAACTTGAACATTTTTCTTCTTTGAAACATTCAGAACTGAATTGGAACTTTTTATCTCCTTTGGTAAACCTCAGAACCGGAGTACATCTTTGAAAAAAAATTCAGAATCGAAGTTTAACTTTTTTCTTTTATATGGAAAAATTCAGAAGAGAACTTGAACTTTTTTCACTTCTTTGAGAGAACTCAGAATTAAAGTGGAACTTGCTTTCCTCTAAGGAAAAAAATCAGAACATAACTTAAAATTTTTTCTCTTCTTTTCAGAACTGAAAAGAACTGAGAAAATTCAGAATTGAAGTCGGACTTTTCCTATTCTCTGGAAAAATTCGGAATCGAAGTGTAACTTTTTTCTTCCTTGAGAAAATTCAGAAGAGAACTTGAACTTTATTTTTTCTCTTTGAGAAAATTCCAAACCTAAGTGGAACTTTTTTTTTCTTTGGGGAAAACTCAGAACTGAAGTGTAGTTTTTTCTCTTCTTCGGAAAAATTCAAATTCGAAGTTTAACATCAAGGCAAGTGTCATTGACCTTCAAAACCTATTTTTGTTGGATTATAAAGCTCCCTTGGATCCAAAACAAATTGTGCGAGGTTACACCATCATGACATGTGAATATTGAACCATCTAGATAGATAGATAGATAGATAGATAGATTTATTTTCCATATAACAGTAAAATAATTACATAACAATCTACAAATCCCCACAAAGGCTCCATGGCCTGTAGGAGGGGGATTATGAAAAGATCAAATAAACATTAAACATTTAAACACTTAAGATTAAACAATACAAACATAACATTAATATTTAAACATATAAACATAAGCATTTTAACTTTTAACATGTAAAGCATTTGCTTAATAAAAAAAAAAGGAGAGTTCACTAAATAAGCTTTATCAAACTACAGTGAATCACAACATCTATAAGAAAAAGGAGAGTTCACTAAATAAGCTTTATCAAACTACTGTGAATCACAACATCTATATATATAAAAAAAAAATTAAATGAATAAAACTATTGGCAGCAGGCAAAAGTAAAGAAAATTAATCACATGAAAACAAATATTTTTTACTAGTCTTTTGAAGGTGCCAAACGAGTGGCATTCTCGAGCCGAATCGGGAAGGGTGTTCCATGTTAAATGACACGCAACAAGAGGATTAAAATCAGATCTTATTGTTGGTGTATGTGGAATTTGGATATTTAGAGAACTACGGAGTTGATAATTTGACCGATCAGATACAAAAGAAGACGTAAATCTAAGGGACCTAGGAATATCACCATGGAGCAGAAGAAAATCGATAGACGCACAGGAAAGAATATAAAGTTTTTTAATATGAATTAACGGTTTAGTTGCCGAACTATTTACATCCTGGATAAGATTTATAGCTTTATCATAAGTATTCGAAAGCGGTTTGATAAAAGAAGGTAAAGTAGACATCCATATGACTGAACAATAGGAAACATAAGAATGAATTAAGCTATGAAATAGGATTCTTAGAATAGGTTCTGGAAAGATATGTTTTAGTTTTCTTAGAATACCGAGATTTCTGCATACCTTCATTTTAATCAAATCAATATGGTGTTCAAAAGATAAATTTTCATCTAGGAGGATACCTAGGAAACGGACATGGCCATCCTTTGGTCTACTAATAAAGCCTTTGGATATATGAATTTCAGATAATTGAGGACAAGCCTGGGATATATGAGAAAAAACTAAAAAACTAGTTTTAGAAACATTTAAGGCAAGAGAGTTAGCATCAAACCAAATTGAAACTCCCTCAAAGAGGTCCACTAAATTTGTACGAACCTCATCCTCTGTTCTCCCAGATGTAATAAAGGTGGTATCATCGGCAAAAGTAACAAGAGAATCCGAGGTATGCAAACTATAGTTGTGGGTAAGGGAGACTGTTGGATGACATAGACGACAGCAACAAAGAGGATTTTTATTTCTAACTGCGAAAAATTAGGTCATTTATATAAATTAAAAACAGTGCCGGCCCTAAAACTGACCCTTGAGGCCCCCCTGGTCAACACTTGATGGTGAGCGAAAAAGTGGATCAACAGAAATTATTCTACCAGACAAGAAAGACTTGAACCAATCAAACGCACTACCTCTTACGCCAAAATGAGAAAGTTTAAATAGAAGAACACTGTGGGTTAAAGAATAAAAGGCTTTACGAACATCCAGAAACAAAGCAGCAGGAATCAAATGGGAATCTATGGCAGAATGAAGATAATACAGTAAAACTGCACAAGCATGCTCAGTTAAATGATGTGCTCGAAAACCAAATTGAAAATTATGAAAAAAGTCTTTAGAAGAAAGAAAATTATTAAGACGAGAAAGCATCGCCTTCTCAAATATTTTGCTAAACACAGACAACAAAGAAATTGGGGGTGTCCCCCCTTATATAATATGATGACTCGAGCACGCTTGAGACTACTCGGGAAAATACCATGCTGAAAGGAGAGGTTAATAAGTTTTGTTAAGGGATAAATAATGGAAGGAAGTCTGAACTTAATTACTTTAGTAGGAACACTATCAGGGCCAGACGACGACCAATTTTTCAGTCCCATAACAATTTTAGCAATTTCTTTCCCATCGCTGGTTCCAAAAACATTGACTTCATACAAGGTGGTCCAAGACAAGACCTGAAATTGGATCTTGAAGGCGAAGAACCAACAGCCGAAGCGGTCCTATTACCAATATTCGCAAAATATGAAGTAAATGAATCTTGAACATTCATTCTCCTTCGATGATTTTGCCATCGAGATCCAAAAAAGAAGGGGCTGATGGAGACTGAAAAGAGGGCCTAAGCACAGAATTAATAACCTGCCAAGTTTTTCGCATATCTTTACCACAATCTGAAAAACAATTAAAATAATACTGGGACTTGGCCTTTCGACACACACAATTATAAATATTCCTATAAATTTTAAATCGCTGAAAGCAAATAGCTTTCATTGAAGGGCTAGCAGACTTAAAGGCCCTCCAGAGATTATTTTTTCTCCTACAACTCCTAAGGAGACCAGGGGTCATCCAAGGATTTAGAGGAAAAGCATTCTTAGACTTACAATTAGAAGGTGAAACAGAACAAATATCAAGAACAGCGTCTTTAATAGACTCATAAAAAGTATGAAATAAATTACAAAAATCAGAATCACTCTCAAAACCACCCCAAGACAATTTCTGCCAATCTTGACCTAAGAAGCGTCAATTCCGCTTCACCAAACCTAAAAGGCCTCTTACCAGACTCACCAGTCCTCTCAATAGTCAGTTTATCAAAACAGTATCTAGAGTAAACAGGGAAATGATCAGAAATGTCGCTCACTAAAACACAATTTTGGATCAAGGTAGACGTACAGAAAATATTGTCAATCAGAGATGACGTACTCTCTGTTATGCGAGATGGGATACATAAAGAAGGTAAAGTACCTGCGGCAAGCATGGACGACAGAAAATCCAAAGATACAGAAGACTTTATATCCATCAAGTTTATATTAAAATCTCCCATAATAATTAATTCAGTTGACTGTTTTAGGATGGTATCCAGTAGATCATTGAGGGTGTGTAGAAACAGTGGAATAGAGCCACTAGGAGATCGATAAATAATACCAACAATTAAATCCTTACCTCCACATTTAATATATACGAAAAGTGACTCAAAGACACCTTCGATATTTTTGGATAAATCCATTCTAAGAGAATATGGGAGATTATTAGAAATATACAAAGCAAGACCACCCTTGGCAATCTTTGGTCGATTCAGTCGTTCCATTTTATAACCTTGCAAATCCAAAAGCATATCATTTTTAGAATCTAAAAAAGTCTCGCATAAACCAACAACGTCAGGTAGCCCATCCGAAACAATCTGTTTTAGATGGTCAATTGAAGAACAAAGACCCTGGATATTCAACTGGAGCACTGACAAATATCCATCCCGTTTGACAGCCTCCCTCATACTAGAAACATATTTACTTATTACTGTGTGGTTCACTGTCATCAAATCACTGTTGACATGTCGGATAGAATTATTGATAATGCTTAAAACATCTAACGGGTTATTTTCAAGCTCAAAAAGTCGTCCTACAACTGGGGGCGTTTCTAATTTGCCATTAAAAAAAAGACAATAAATTTTAGATATGGAATTAAATAATAAAATATACATGCACAAAAAAAAAAAAAAAAAAAAAAAAAATCTAAGCACAATCTGCGAATGATCTAATCTTTCGTATCATTGATTGACCCGGTGGTTTGGCCAAAATTTTCCCGCGGTCGGTCCATACATTAAATTTACCTAAGAAATCTCTTGCCGCATTTAAAATTTCACGATGCTGTTTTGTTAGCGTTTCTGATAAAAATATTCCTCTCTTCAGTAATCTCGTCTTTTCTTTGAAAAAAAATTTAGCTAATTACAGATTTCCTAAGTTTATTAGCACTGGAGACACTTTAGATTGATCATTTAATTCATTCAAACTTAGTCGATAAATATTTACAAAATTATTAACTTCAAAACCAGGGATCAGCATCTTGTCTTTAATGATAACTGATACTTCTTTCTTTAGGTCATTTCCAGGCCTCTGCCTTACTCCATTCATCACTAAGCAATCCAACATCTTTTCTTGTTCAAAATCATCCACTTTCGATTCCAATGACAAAATCCTACTTTCCAAGCTTTTAACCATTGCAAATAGTCCTTTGAGTGATTTTTCTATTTCTTGGAATTTTGGGTTGTAATCAATGGAAATAGCATCATGAATTTTTTTTAATATAATATCAATTGCTTGATTCGCTGTATCAGGGTCTGATAGTTTAGCCTTAGCTTGACGGGAAATCTCAGCTGTAAGATTCACTTGTGTCCGATTTAATTCATCCTGGGTAAAAGTTATTTTTTGCAGGATTAGGTTAGGTGCCAGTGAGTCTTCTGCAATAACGCTCGCTGGGTTTAATGATAGATAAGTAGGTGATGACGATTTATAAATGTCTGGAAACGAATCTAATTCTGTAAATGCTTTACCAACATCTTTTTCCGTTCTTTTGCGAGCACTAGGGTTATCCGAAAGTAATTTCAAATTAGACTCTGAAACTTGGTGCTCAGAATGATCGCCGTAGCAAAAAACTGTATATCTCCATAATCCTTTAGCACTACTCTTTGACTGCAAAACAATTGCTGGCCAAGGGGGGTAACTTTTGAAACTAGCGAGAACAATGTTAAAAGGCTTGAATTTCGACATGAGCGTAGCACTGAAAATAAATAATTACTTATCTTTGAGTGGGCCAATTAATCCAGTAATTTGCAAATAATTTCAAGTAATTGCGAGAAGTCCAAGTATTTCAATGCACGATTCAGATGATAATAGTGCTGAATACTAATCCAAAGCGGCAATCCATGAATAATCCTTAAGCCGTAATCACATGCAAGTCACCTGTGTAATCAGATTTTAGCTTAATAATTTCTTACGCAAAATCAATTGGCTCCGTGCCTAGGTTTATCCACAAGTAAAAAATTAATCCATGAAATGTACTTTTTATTTTAAGATGTGAACTGGTCAGAGACTGAATGAGTACTCAATCTACCTACTAACCTACCTATCTAACCTATCTAACCTACCTACCCCTCCCTCTCCACGGTGACTGCAGTCAACATGCAATTCCTCCTTGGATTCATTTTTTTCAAAGCCTGAGACAAATGACTGTAAATTACAAGCCAACTTTTGCCATCCATTCCACTATAGTTATTGATGCCAGTATAAGTGGACAGATTAGATTACATTAAGTTAACTACTTTTAATTTAGGTTCATTTAGGTTAGGTTAGCATGGTCTCTCATGCTAACCTAACCTAAATGAACCTAAGTAAAAAAAAACACCTTGAAAAAATGCCTTGAATGCCTCGAACAGAAATGTCTTAAGAAACGTTTTGAAAAGTCTTGATAAAATCTCTGCCTGACACCGTTATTACATAAGACCCACATTTACGCTGTCATTATGTAACATGTGCACTGTCGTTACGTAAGACCCACGTATGCGCTGTCATTTTGTAACATTTGTGTTGTAATTACTTAAGACCTATGTTTACGCTGCCGTTAAGTTATTTCCTATAAATCCACTAAGGCGCGCAATACTCTCAACTTCAGTTACTTAACATAATTACCCTCTATGATGCAACACTTGTTAACTCACGCAAGATTGTGTCATCCTCTATTACATAGAAACCGAAGGTAAACATTCCGTAACACCTACATCTCTTAGTTTCCCCTCTGAGTTTTCTGAGGCAAGATTGCGTCATCCATATAACATAGCAGTTGAATGTAAACATTGTTGTAACACCTGCGTCTCTTAGAGTATTTATAACACCTGGGTGTCATGGAATCCAGGGTGTCATGGAAATCCCATGGGAATCCTGGGAGTGCATGTCATGAAAATCCTATGGAAATCTGCTAGGGCTGTCGTGAAAGGCCTTATGGTATTACTACTTTTAAGGACTATGAGCTAAAGTGTAACGAAGTGATAAAAAGCCTAACATAATTCCAAATACGTTAGTAAAAGTTTGAGAGAAATTGCCTTCTCAAAGGAATGAAGATCCTTTTCAGGAGAACTTCAGTGAACCTCAATTAAACTGTTCCATGCTCATATTTTAAGGTGTCATTCCTAGATTGATAGGTGAATCTATCAAAAATAATTAAAATAACTAGTTCATATAGGTTAATTTTCACAACTGTTTTAGGTAAGATGAGTAGAAGGGCCTTATTGACTCCGGTACGAACACCGTGCTGCCACCTATAACTTTTTTTTAACACCAAATATGGGCATAGCCTCCCTAGGGAGAACACGTGGTTAATGGGGTCAATGACCTCTTTCTCCATGGTCTCTTTCTCCAGGTGTGTTTTTGGCACGCTCGATGCAAATGTTATGATCCAGAAATTTGGAACACCTGTGCTGTCGACCTCAATTCACCTATCGTGAATCAATAATTCCCCTTAGAAACAACAAATTAATTCTCCTTTCTTGACAGATCAATCAACCAATGACATCATCTGTCAGACTTTAAAAATTTTCGCCTAGAAACGATTCTCCAGGAATAGATCCAAGTCATTAATGTCTTTGCCTCGGAAACAACTCTTTTGGTCGAACTCCAAAGGATATTAATAACCAAACGCCATGGAAACAATTCTCCAAGAAACATCTTAGCAATGAATTGTTTTAGCGCGGGAATCAGGTTTCTTATTAATTTGAAATGCATTAGCGCAGAGATGCCAAAAACAAAAGGAACACGCTGAAATTACGTTTAGGGATTATTTGGGCGAAACTGTTTTGGACAGGTTATGGAATTATTTCGGCGAAACAGCTAGAGACATTTTAAAAGAAGATTTTTGAAGAGATTTTGGAAGAGGTTTTGAGTGTGGTCGTTATAATACACAAGTTTCATTTGAACAGTGTTGTGAGGTCCTCTACCCCAATCCCAAAGGTTCCGATCCCCCTACCCCCAATCCGAAGGAAGCTCCCGGTCCTCAAAGGTCCCCCGGGCTCCCACCCGGCCCCCCAGACCCCCAAAGGCCACAACCCAAAAGGGTTCCGATCCCCCTACCCCAACCCCAAAGGGTTCCAATCCCTCTACCCCAACCCCGAAGGAAGCCACCGGTCCTCAAAGGTCCACTGGACTCCCAAAGGGCCCCCGGCCCTCAAGGTTCCCCCAGACCCCCCCCCCGGGGCCCAAAGGGCCCCTCCCCCCTTTGGCCCCTCCCAAAGGGGTACCTCTCCCTCCATCTCCTCCCTCCTCCTCCCCTCCTCCCCCTCCCCTCCCCTCCCCTCCCCTCCTCCTCCCCTCCTCCCTCCTCCTCCTCCCCTCCCCTCCTCCCCTCCCCTTCCCTCCCCCATTTCTTATACTTTTTTTGTGCATTGAGACAAGGAACGACCCCCTCCCCCCGGCCCCTCCCCCTCCAAAGGTCTGATTTTTAAAGTTCATTTTGAATTTCCTTCGTTGAAATGCAAGAGTTGGAATGTTTCAATAGTGTTTGATTGTGGTTTACCTTGTCACAGTTACATTTTCTTGATTTTTCAAAGTTCATTTTGAATTTCTTTCGTTGAAATGCAAGAGTTGGAATATTTCAGTAGTGTTTGGTTGTGGTTTACCTTGTCACAGTTACATTTTCCTGATTTTTCAAAGTTCATTTTGAATTTCCTTCGTTGAAATGCAAGAGTTGGAATATTTCAGTAGTGTTTGGTTTACCTTGTCACATTTACATTTTCTTTATTTTTCAAAGTTCATTTTTAACTTCTTTGGTTGAGATGAAAGAGATGGAATATTTCAGTAGTGTTGTGGTTGTGGTTTACCCTGTCAGAGTTACATTTTCTTAATTTTTCAAATTTCATTTTGAATTTCTTTCATTGAAATGCAAGAGTTGGAATATTTCAGTAGGGTTGTAGTTTACCTTGTCACAGTTACATTTTCTTTATTTTTCAAAGTTCATTTTGAATTTCTTTCATTGAAATGCATGAGTTGGAATATTTCAGTAGTGTTTGGTTGTGGTTTACCTTGTCACAGTTACATTTTCTTGATTTTTCAATGTTCATTTTGAATTTCCTTCGTTGAAATGCAAGAGTTGGAATATTTCAGTAGTGTGTTGTTGTAGTTTACCTTGTCACAGTTACATCTTCTTGATTTTTTCAAAGTTCATTTCGAATTTCTTTTGTTGAAATGCAAGAGTTGGAATATTTCAGTAGTGTTTGGTTGTGGTTTACCTTGTCGCAGTTACATTTTCTTGATTTTCCAAAGTTTATTTTGAATTTCTTTCGTTGAAATGCAAGAGTTGGAATATTTCAGTAGTGTTTCGTTTTGGTTTACCTTGTCACAGTTACATTTTCCTGATTTTTCAAAGTTCAGTTTGAATTTCTTTCTTTGAAATGCAAGAGTTGGAATATTTCAGTAGCGTTTGGATATGGTTTACCTTGTCACAGTTACATTTTCTTGATTTTTCAAAGTTCATTTTGAATTTCTTTCGTTGCAATGCAAGAGTTGGAATATTTCAGTAGTGTTTGGTTGTGGTTTACCTTGTCACAGTTACATTTTCTTGATTTTTCAAAGTTCATTTTGAATTTCTTTCGTTGAAATGCAAGAGTTGGAATATTTCAGTAGTGTTTGGTTGTAGTTTACCCTGTCACAGTTACATCTTCTTGATTTTTCAAAGTTCATTTTGAATTTCATTCGTTGAAATGCAAGAGTTGGAATTTTTCAGTAGCGTTTGGTTGTGGTTTACCTTGTCACAGTTACATTTTCTTGATTTTTCAAAGTTCATTTTGAATTTCTTCCGTTGAAATGCAAGAGTTGGAATATTTCAGTAGTGTTTGGTTGTGGTTTACCTTGTCACAGTTACATATTCTTGATTTTTCAAAGTTCATTTTGAATTTCTTTCGTTGAAATGCAAGAGTTTGAATATTTCAGTAGTGTGTTGTTGTAGTTTACCCTGTCACAGTTACATTCCCGTAATTTTTCAAAGTTCATTTTGAATTTCTTTCATTGAAATGCAAGAGTTGGAATATTTCAGTAGTGTTTGGTTGTGGTTTACCGTGTCACAGTTACAGTCCCTTAATTTTTCAAAGTTCATTTCGAATTTCTTTCGTTGAAATGCAGGAGTTGGAAAATTTCAGTAGTGTTTGGTTGTGTTTTACCTTGTCACAGTTACAATATCTGGATTTTTCAAAGTTCATTTTGAATTTCTTTCGTTGAAATGCAAGAGTTGGAATATTTCAGTAGTGTTTGGTTGTGGTTTACCTTGTCACAGTTACATTCTCTTGATTTTTCAAAGTTCATTTTGAATTTCTTCCATTGAAATGCAAGAGTTGGAATATTTCAGTTGTGTTTCTTTGTGGTTTACCTTGTCACAGTTACATTCTCTTGATTTTTCAAAGTTCATTTTCAATTTCTTCCGTTGAAATGCAAGAGTTGGAATATTTCAGTTGTGTTTCGTTGTGGTTTACCTTGTCACAGTTATATCTTCTTGATTTTTCAAAGTTCATTTGAATTTCTTTCGTTGAAATGCAAGAGTTGGAATATTTCAATAGTGTTTGGTAGTGGTTTACCATGTCACAGTTACATATTCATGATTATTTAAAGTTCATTTTGAATTTCTTACATTGAAATGCAAGAGTTTGAATATTTCACTAGTGTTTGGTTGTGGTTTACCATGTCAAAGTTACATTTTCTTGTTTTTTCATAGTTCATTGTGAATTTCTTTCTTTGAAATGAAAGAGTTGGAATATTTCAGTTGTGTTTGGTTGTGGTGTACAGTGTCACAGTTACATTTTCCTGATTTTTCAAAGTTTATTTTGAATTTTTTTTGTTGAAATGCAACAGTTGGAATATTTCAGTAGTGCTTGGTTGTGGTTTACCGTGTCACAGTTACAATTTCTTGATTTTTCAAAGTTCATTTTTAATTTCTTTTGTTGAAATGCAAGAGTTGGAATATTTCAGTAGTGTTTGGTTGTGGTTCACCTTGTCACAGTTACATTTTATTGATTTTTCAAAGTTCATTTTGAACTTCTTTCTTTGAAATGCAATATTTGGAATATTTCAGTAGTGTTTGGTTGTGGTTTACCTTGTCATGGATACATTTTCATAATTTTTCAAAGTTCACTTTGAATTTCGTTCGTTGAAAAGCAAGAGTTGGAATATTTCAGTTGTGTTTCGTTGTGGTTTACCTTGTCACAGTTACATTTTCTTGATTTTTCAAAGTTCATTTTGAATTTCTTTCGTTGAAATGCAAGAGTTGGAATATTTCAGTAGTGTTTGGTAGTGGTTTACATTGTCGCAGTTACATTTTCTTGATTTTACAAAGTTTATTTTGAATTTCTTTCGTTGAAATGCAAGAGTTGGAATATTTCAGTAGTGTTTCGATATGGTTTACCTTGTCACAGTTACATTTTCCTGATTTTTCAAAGTTCAGTTTGAATTTCTTTCATTGAAATGCAAGAGTTGGAATATTTCAGTAGCGTTTGGATATGGTTTACCTTGTCACAGTTACATTTTCTTGATTTTTCAAAGTTCATTTTGAATTTCTTTCGTTGCAATGCAAGAGTTGGAATATTTCAGTAGTGTTTGGTTGTGGTTTACCCTGTCACAGTTACATTTTCTTGATTTTTCAAAGTTCATTTTGAATTTCTTTCGTTGAAATGCAAGAGTTGGAATATTTCAGTAGTGTTTGGTTGTAGTTTACCTTGTCACAGTTACATCTTCTTGATTTTTCAAAGTTCATTTTGAATTTCCTTCGTTGAAATGCAAGAGTTGGAATTTTTCAGTAGCGTTTGGTTGTGGTTTACCTTGTCACAGTTACATCTTCTTGATTTTTCAAAGTTCATTTTGAATTTCTTTCGTTGAAATGCAAGAGTTGGAATATTTCAGTAGTGTTTGGTTGTGGTTTACCTTGTCACAGTTACATTTTCTTGATTTTTCAAAGTTCATTTTGAATTTCTTTCGTTGAAATGCAAGAGTTGGAATATTTCAGTAGTGTGTTGTTGTAGTTTACCCTGTCACAGTTACATTCCCTTAATTTTTCAAAGTTCATTTTGAATTTCTTTCATTGAAATGCAAGAGTTGGAATATTTCAGTAGTGTTTGGTTGTGGTTTACCCTGTCACAGTTACATTCCCTTAATTTTTCAAAGTTCTTTTTGAATTTCTTTCGTTGAAATGCAAGAGTTGGAATATTTCTGTAGTGTTTTGTTGTGGTTTACCATGTCACAGTTACATTCTCTGGATTTTTCAAAGTTCATTTTGAATTTTTTTCGTTGAAATGAAAGAGCTGCAATATTTCAGTAGTGTGGGGTCGTGGTTTACCATGTCACAGTAACATTTTCTTGATTTTTCAAAGTTCATTATGGATTTCTTCCGTTGAAATACAAGAGTTGGAATATTTCAGTTGTGTTTCATTGTGGTTTACCTTGTCACAGTTACATTCTCTTGATTTTTCAAAGTTCATTTTAAATTTCTTCCGTTGAAATGCAAGAGTTGGAATATTTCAGTTGTGTTTCGTTGTGGTTTACCTTGTCACAGTTACATCTTCTTGATTTATCAAAGTTCATTTGAATTTCTTTCGTTGAAATGCAAGAGTTGGAATATTTCAGTAGTGTTTGGATGTGGTTTACCTTGTCACAGTTACAATTTCTTTTTTTTTCAAAGTTCGTTTGGAATTTCATACATTGAAATGCAAGAACTTGAGTATTTCAGTAGTGTTTGGTTATGGTTTACCATGTCACAGTTACATTTTCTTGATTTTTAATAGTTCATTTTGAATTTCTTTCATTGAAATGAAAGAGTTGGAATTATTCAGTAGTGTTTGCTTGTGGTTTACCTTGTCACAGTTACATTTTCTTGATTTTTCAAAGTTCATTCTGAATTTTTTTTGTTGAAATGCAAGAGTTGGAATATTTCAGTAGTTTTTGGTTGTGGTTTACCGTGTCACAGTTACAATTTCTTGATTTTTCAAAGTTCATTTTGAATTTATTTCGTTGAAATGCAAGAGTTGGAATATTTCAGTAGTGTTTGGTTGTGGTTAACATTGTCACAGTTACATTTTATTTATTTTTCAAAGTTCATTTTGAACTTCTTTCGTTGAAATGCAAGAGTTGGAATATTTCAGTAGTGTTTGGTTGTGGTTTACCTTGTCATGGATACATTTTCATAATTTTTCAAAGTTCACTTTGAATTTCGTTCGTTGAAATGCAAGAGTTGGAATATTTCAGTTGTGTTTCGTTGTGGTTTACCTTTTCATAGTTACATTTTCTTGATTTATCAAAATTCATTTGACTTTCTTTCGTTGAAATGCAAGATTTGGAATATTTCAGTAGTGTTTGATATTTGTTTACATTGTCTCAGATACATTTTCTTGAATTTTCTATGTTCATTTGAATTTTTTTCATTGAAATGCAAGAGTTGGAATATTTCAGTAGTGTTTGGTTGTGGTTTACCTTGTCACAGTTACATTTTCTTGATTTTTCAAAGTTCATTTTGAATTTTTTTCGTTGAAATGCAAGAGTTGGAATATATCAGTAGTGTTTTGTTGTGGTTTACCATGTCACAGTTACATTTTCTTGATTTTTCAAAGTTCATTTTGAATTTCTTTCATTGAAATGCAAGAGTTGGAATATTTCATTAGTGTTTGGTTGTGGTTCACCTTGTCACAGTTACATTTTCTTGATTTTTCAAAGTTGATTTGAATTTCTTTCGTTGAAATGCAAGAGTTGGAATATTTCAGTAGTGTTTGGTTGTGGTTTACCGTGTCAGAGTTACATTATCTTGATTTTTCAAAGTTCATTTTGAATTTCTTTCGTTGAAATGCAAGAGTTGAAATATTTCAGTAGTGTTTGGTTGTGGTTTACCTTGTCACAGTTACATTTTCTTGATTTTTCAAAGTTCATTTCGAATTTCTTTCGTTGAAATGCATGAGTTGGAATATTTCAGTACTGTTTGGTTGTGGTTTACCTTGTCAAAGTTACACTTTCCTGATTTGTCAAAGTTCATTTTGAATTTCTTTCGTTGAAATGCAAGAGTTGGAATATTTCAGTAGTGTTTGGGTGTGGTTTACCGTGTCACAGTTACTTTTTCTTTATTTTTCAAAGTTCATTTCGAATTTCTTTCGTTGACATGCAAGAGTTGGAATATTACAGTTGTGTTTCGATATGGTTTACCTTGTCACAGTTACATTTTCCTGATTTTTCAAAGTTCATTTTGAATTTCTGTCATTGAAATGCAAGAGTTAGAATATTTCAGTAGTGTTTGGTTGTGGTTTACCTTGTAACAGTTACATTTTCTTGATTTTTCAAAGTTTATTTTGAATTTCTTTTGTTTAAATGCAAGAGTTGGAATATTTAAGTAGTGATTGGTTGTGGTGTACCTTGTCAGAGTTACATTATCTTGATTTTTCAAAGTTCATTTTGAATTTCTTTCGTTGAAATGCAAGAGTTGGAATATTTCAGTAGTGTTTGGTTGTGGTTCACCTTGTCACAGTTACATTCTCTTGATTTTTCAAAGTTCATTTTGAATTTCTTTCATTGAAATGCAAGAGTTGGAATATTTCAATAGTGTTTGGTTGTGGTTTACCTTGTCACAGTTACATTTTCTTGATTTTTCAAAGTTGATTTTGAATTTCTTTCGTTGAAATGAAAGAGTTGGAATATTTCAGTAGTGTTTGGTTGTAGTTTACCCTGTCACAGTTACATCTTCTTGATTTTTCAAAGTTCATTTTGAATTTCGTTCGTTGAAATGCAAGAGTTGGAATATTTCAGTAGCGTTTGGTTGTGGTTTACCTTGTCACAGTTACATCTTCTTGATTTTTCAAAGTTCATTTTGAATTTCTTCCGTTGAAATGCAAGAGTTGGAATATTTCAGTAGTGTTTGGTTGTGGTTTACCTTGTCACAGTTACATCTTCTTGATTTTTCAAAGTTAATTATGAATTTCGTTCGTTGAAATGCAAGAGTTGGAATATTTCAGTAGTGTGTTGTTGTAGTTTACCCTGTCACAGTTACATTCCCGTAATTTTTCAAAGTTCATTTTGAATTTCTTTCGTTGAAATGCAAGAGTTGGAATATTTCAGTAGTGTTTGGTTGTGGTTTACCTTGTCACAGTTACAATCCCTTCATTTTTCAAAGTTCATTTTGAATTTCTTTCGTTGAAATGCAGGAGTTGGAAAATTTAAGTAGTGTTTGGTTGTGTTTTACCTTGTCACAGTTACAATTTCTGGATTTTTCAAAGTTCATTTTGAATTTCTTTCGTTGAAATGCAAGAGTTGGAATATTTCAGTAGTGTTTTGTTGTGGTTTACCTTGTCACAGTTACATTTTCTTGATTTTTCAAAGTTCATTTTGAATTTCTTTCGTTGAAATGCAAGAGTTGGAATATTTCAGTTGTGTTTCATTGTGGTTTACCTTGTCACAGTTACATTCTCTTGATTTTTCAAAGTTCATTTTCAATTTCTTCCGTTGAAATGCAAGAGTTGGAATATTTCAGTTGTGTTTCGTTGTGGTTTACCTTGTCACAGTTACATCTTCTTGATTTATCAAAGTTCATTTGAATTTCTTTCGTTGAAATGCAAGAGTTGGAATATTTCAGTAGTGTTTGGATGTGGTTTACCGTGTCACAGTTACATTTTCCTGATTTTTCAAAGTTCATTTTGAATTTCTTACATTGAAATGCAAGAGTTGGAATATTTCAGTAGTGTTTGGTTGTGGTTTACCATGTCACAGTTACATTTTCATGATTTTTCAAAGTTCATTTTGAGTTTCTTTCATTGAAATGCAACAGTTGGAATATTTCAGTAGTGTTCGGTTGTGGTTTACCTTGTCACAGTTACATTTTCTTGATTTTTCAAAGTTTATTTTGAATTTTTTTCGTTGAAATGCAAGAGTTGGAATATTTCAGTAGTGCTTGGTTGTGGTTTACCGTGTCACAGTTACAATTTCTTGATTTTTCAAAGTTAATTTTGAATTTCTTTCTTTGAAATGCAAGAGTTGGAATATTTCAGTAGTGTTTGGTTGTGGTTCACCTTGTCACAGTTACATTTTCTTGATTTTTCAAAGTTCATTTTGAACTTCTTTCGTTGAAATGCAAGAGTTGGAATATTTCAGTAGTGTTTGGTTGTGGTTTACCTTGTCATGGATACATTTTCATAATTTTTCAAAGTTCACTTTGAATTTCGTTCGTTGAAATGCAAGAGTTGGAATATTTCAGTTGTGTTTCGTTGTGGTTTACCTTGTCACAGTTACATTTTCTTGATTTTTCAAAGTTCATTTTGAATTTCTTTCGTTGAAATGCAAGAGTTGGAATATTTCAGTAGTGTTTGGTTGTGGTTTACCTTGTCGCAGTTACATTTTCTTGATTTTCCAAAGTTTATTTTGAATTTCTTTCGTTGAAATGCAAGAGTTGGAATATTTCAGTAGTGTTTCGCTATGGTTTACCTTGTCACAGTTACATTTTCATGATTTTTCAAAGTTCAGTTTGAATTTCTTTCATTGAAATGCAAGAGTTGGAATATTTCAGTAGCGTTTGGATATGGTTTACCTTGTCACAGTTACATTTTCTTGATTTTTCAAAGTTCATTTTGAATTTCTTTCGTTGCAATGCAAGAGTTGGAATATTTCAGTAGTGTTTGGTTGTGGTTTACCTTGTCACAGTTACATTTTCTTGATTTTTCAAAGTTCATTTTGAATTTCTTTCGTTGAAATGCAAGAGTTGGAATATTTCAGTAGTGTTTGGTTGTAGTTTACCCTGTCACAGTTACATCTTCTTGATTTTTCAAAGTTCATTTTGAATTTCCTACGTTGATATGAAAGAGTTGGAATTTTTCAGTAGCGTTTGGTTGTGGTTTACCTTGTCACAGTTACATCTTCTTGATTTTTCAAAGTTAATTTCGAATTTCTTTCGTTGAAATGCAAGAGTTGGAATATTTCAGTAGTGTTTGGTTGTGGTTTACCTTGTCACAGTTACATCTTCTTGATTTTTCAAAGTTCATTTTGAATTTCTTTCATTGAAATGCAAGAGTTGGAATATTTCAGTAGTGTGGTGTTGTAGTTTACCCTGTCACAGTTACATTCCCGTAATTTTTCAAAGTTCATTTTGAATTTCTTTCATTGAAATGCAAGAGTTGGAATATTTCAGTAGTGTTTGGTTGTGGTTTACCGTGTCACAGTTACATTCCCTTGATTTTTCAAAGTTCATTTTGAATTTCTTTCGTTGAAATGCAAGAGTTGGAATATTTCAGTAGTGTTTGGTTGTGGTTTACCTTGTCACAGTTACATTTTCTTGATTTTCCAAAGTTCTTTTTGAATTTCTTTCGTTGAAATGCAAGATTTGTAATATTTCAGTAGTGTTTTGTTTTGGTTTACCTTGTCACACTTACATTCTCTTGATTTTTCAAAGTCCATTTTGAATTTCTTTCATTGAAATGCAAGAGTTGGAATATTTCAGTTGTGTTTCATTGTGGTTTACCTTGTCACAGTTACATTCTCTTGATTTTTCAAAGTTCATTTTCAATTTCTTCCGTTGAAATGCAAGAGTTGGAATATTTCAGTTGTGTTTCGTTGTGGTTTACCTTGTCACAGTTACATCTTCTTGATTTATCAAAGTTCATTTGAATTTCTTTAGTTGAAATGCAAGAGTTGGAATATTTCAGTAGTGTTTGGTTGTGGTTTACCGTGTCAGAGTTACAATTTCCTGATTTTTCAAAGTTCATTTTGAATTTCTTACATTGAAATGCAAGAGTTGGAGTATTTCAGTAGTGTTTGGTTGTGGTTTACCATGTCACAGTTACATTTTCTTGATTTTTCAAAGTTCATTTTGAATTTCTTTCACTGAAATGCAAGAGTTGGAATATTTCAGTAGTGTTTGGTTGTGGTTTACCTTGTCACAGGTACAGTTTCTTGATTTTTCAAAGTTTATTTTGAATTTTTTTTCGTTGAAATGCAAGAGTTGGAATATTTCAGTAGTGATTGGTTGTGGTTTACCGTGTCACAGTTACAATTTCTTGATTTTTCAATGTTCATTTTGAATTTATTTCGTTGAAATGCAAGAGTTGGAATATTTCAGTAGTGTTTGGTTGTGGTTAACCTTGTCAAAGTTACATTTTATTTATATTTAAAAGTTCATTTTGAAATTATTTCGTTGAAATGAAAGAGTTGGAATATTTCAGTAGTGTTTGGTTGTGGTTTACCTTGTCATGGATACATTTTCATAATTTTTCAAAGTTCACTTTGAATTTCGTTCGTTGAAATGCAAGAGTTGGAATATTTCAGTTGTGTTTCGTTGTGGTTTACCTTGTCACAGTTACATTTTCTTGATTTTTCAAAGTTCATTTTGAATTTCTTTCGTTGAAACGCAAGAGTTGGAATATTTCAGTAGTGTTTGGTATTGGTTTACCTTGTCGAAGTTACATTTTCTTGATTTTTCAAAGTTCATTTTGAATTTTTTTCATTGAAATGCAAGAGTTGGAATATTTCAGTAGTGTTTTGTTGTGGTTTACCTTGTCACAGTTACATTTTCTTGATTTCTCAAAGTTAATTTTGAATTTTTTTCGTTGAAATGCAAGAGTTGGAATATATCAGTAGTGTTTTGTCGTGGTTTACCGTGTCACAGTTACATTTTCTTGATTTTTCAAATTTCATTTTGAATTTTTTTCGCTGAAATACATGAGTTGGAATATTTCAGTTGTGTTTGGTTGTGGTTTACCTTGTCAAAGTTACATTTTCTTGATTTTTCAAAGTTCATTTGAATTTAATTCGTTGAAATTCAAGAATTGAAATATTTAAGTAGTGTTTGGTTGTGGTTTACCCTGTCAGAGTTACATTTTAATGATTTTTAAAAGTTCATTTTGAATTTCTTTAGTTGAAATGCAAGAGTTGAAATATTTCAGTTGTGTTTGGTTGTGGTTTACCTTGTCAAAGTTACATTTTCTTGATTTTTCAAAGTTCATTTCGAATTTCTTTCGTTGAAATGCATTAGTTGGAATATTTCAGTAGTGTTTGGTTGTGGTTTACCTTGTCAAAGTTACATTTTCCTGATTTTTCAAAGTTCATTTTGAATTTATTTCGTTGAAATGCAAGAGTTGGAATATTTCAGTAGTGTTTGGTTTTGGTTTACCGTGTCACAGTTACATTTTCTTGATTTTTCAAAGTTCATTTCGAATTTCTTTCGTTGAAATACAAGAGTTGGAATATTTCAGTTGTGTTACGATATGGTTTACCTTGTCACAGTTACATTTTCCTGATTTTTCAAAGTTCATTTTGAATTTCTTTCATTGAAATGCAAGAGTTGGAATATTTCAGTAGTGTTTGGTTGTGGTTTACCTTGTCACAGTTACATTTTCTTGATTTTTCAAAGTTTATTTTGAATTTCTTTCGTTTAAATGCAAGAGTTGGAATATTTCAGTAGTGTTTGGTTGTGGTTTACCTTGTCAGTGTTACATTATCTTGATTTTTCAAAGTTCATTTTGAATTTCTTTCGTTTTAATGCAAGAGTTGGAATATTTCAGTAGTGTTTGGTTGTGGTTCACCTTGTCACAGTTACATTCTCTTGATTTTTCAAAGTTCATTTTGAATTTCTTTCATTGAAATGCAAGAGTTGGAATATTTCAATAGTGTTTGGTTGTGGTTTACCTTGTCACAGCTACATTTTCTTGATTTTTCAAAGTTCATTTTGAATTTCTCTCGTTGAAATGCAAGAGTTGGAATATTTCAGTTGTGTTTCTTTGTGGTTTACCTTGTCACAGTTACATTTTCTTGATTTTTCAAAGTTCATTTTGAATTTCTTTAATTGAAATGCAAGAGTTGGAATATTTCAGTAGTATTTGGTTGTGGTTTACCTTGTATTTGGTTAGGTTAGGTTAGGTTAGGTTAGCCTACGTACGCGCGCGTACGTAGGCAAACCTAACCTAACCTAACTTAACCTAATCTAACTTGATCTAGCCTAATCTGACCTAATCTAAATGAACTTTGAAAAATCAAGAGAATGTAACTCTGACAAGGTAAACCACAGCCAAACACTACTGAAATATTCCAACTCTTGCATTTCAACGAAAGAAATTCAAAATGAACTTTGAAAAATCAAGAAAATGTAACTGTGACAAGGTAAACCACAACCAAACACTAATGAAAAATCAAGAAAGTGTAACTGTGACAAGGTAAACCACAACCAAACACTACTGAAATATTCCAACTCTTGCTTTTCAACGAAAGAAATTCACAATGAACTTTGAAAAATCAAGAAAATGTAACTGTGACAAGGTAAACCACAACCAAACACTACTGAAATAATCCAACACTTGCATTTAAACGAAAGAAAATCAAAATGAAAATTGAAAAATCATGAAAATGTAGATATGACAAGATAAAACACAACCAAACACTACTGAAATATTCCAACTCTTGCATTTAAACGAAATAAATTCAAATGATCTTTGAAAAATCAATAAAATGTAACTGTGACATGGTAAACCACAACCAAACACTACTGAAATATTCCAACTCTTGCATTTCAACGAAAGAAATTCAAAATTAACTTTGAAAAATCAAGAAAATGTAACTGTGACAATGTAAACAACAACGAAACATTACTGAAATATTCCAACTCTTGCATTTCAACGAAATAAATTCAAATGAACTTTGAAAAATCAAGAAAAAGTAACTGTGACAAGGTAAACCACAACCCAACACTACTGAAATATTTCAACTCTTGCATTTCAACGAATGAAATTCAAAATGAACTTTGAAAAATCAAGACAATGTAACTGTGACAAGGTAAACCACACCCAAACACTACTGAAATATTTCAACTCTTGCATTTCAACGAAAGAAATTCAAAATGATCTTTGAAAAATCAAGAAAATGTAAGTGTGACAAGGTAAACCACAACCAAACACTACTGAAATATTCCAACTCTTGCATTTCAACGAAAGAGATTCAAAATGAAGTTTAAAAAATCAAGAGAATTTAACTGTGACAAGATAAACCACGACCAAACACTAGTGTAATATTCCAACTCTTGCATTTCAACGAAAGAAATTCAAATGAACTTTGAAAAATCAAGAGAATGTAACCGTGACAAGGTAAACCCCAACAAAACACTACTGAAATATTCCAATTCTTGCATTTCAACGAAAGAAATTCAAAATGAACTTTGAAAAATTAAGAAAATGTAACTGTGACAAGGTAAAACACAACCAAACACTACTGAAATATTCCAACTGTTGCATTTCAAATAAATAAATTAAAAATTAAATTTTAAAAATTAATTTATTGTAACTTTGACACGGTAAACTACAACAACACACTCCTGAAATATTCCAACTCTTGCATTTCAACGAAAGAAATTCAAAATGAAATTTGAAAAATCAAGAAAATGTAACTGTGACAAGGTAAACCACAACCAAACACTACTGAAATATTCCAACTCTTGCATTTCAATGAATGAAATTCAAAATGAACTTTGAAAAATCAAGAAAATGTAACTGTGACAAGGTAAACCACAACCAAACACTATTGAAATATTCCAACTCTTGCATTTCAATAAAAGAAATTCAAAATGAACTTTGAAAAATCAAGATAATGTAACTGTGACAAGGTAAACCACAACCAAAAACTACTGAAATTTTCCAACTCTTGCATTTCAATGAAAGAAATTTTAAATGAACTTTGAAAAATCAACAGAATGTTACTGTGACACTGTATACCACAATAAAACACTAGAGTCATAGTCCAACTCTTGAATTTCATCTAAAGAAATTCAAAATGATGTTTGAAAAATCAAGAAGATTCATCTGTGACAAGTTAAACCGGAACCAAACTCTAATGAAAAATTACAACTATTTAATTTCAATTAAAAAAATTCAATATTAACTTTTAAAAATCAAGAAAATGTAAAAGTGACACGGTCAACCACAACCAAACACTACTGAAATATTCCAACTCTTGCATTTCAACAAAAGAAATTCAAAATGAACTTTGAAAAATCAAGAAAATGTAACTGTGACAAGGTAAACCACAACCAAACACAACTGAAATATTCCAACTCTTGCATTTCAACGAGAGAAATTCAAAATGAACTTTGAAAAATCAAGAAAATGTAGCTGTGACAAGGTAAACCACAACCAAACACTAGTGAAATATTCCAACTCTTGCATTTCAAAGAAAGAAATTCAAAATGAACTTTGAAAAATCAATAAAATGTAACTGTGACAAGGTGAACCACAACCAAACACTACTGAAATATTCCAACTCTTTCATTTCAACGAAAGAAATTCAAAATGAACTTTGAAAAATCAAGATAATGTAACTCTGACAAGGTAAACCACAACCAAACACTACTGAAATATTCCAACTCTTGCATTTAAACGAAAGAAATTCAAAATAAACTTTGAAAAATCAAGAAAATGTAACTGTGACAAGGTAAACCACACCCAAACACTATTGAAATATTCCAACTCTTGCATTTCAAAGACATAAATTCAAAATGAACTTTGAAAAATCATGAAAATGTAACTGTGACAAGGTAAACCATATCGAAACACAACTGGAATATTCCAACTCATGCATTTCAACGAAAGAAATTCGGAATGAACTTTGAAAAATCAAGAAAATGTAACTGTGACACGGTAAACCACAACCAAACACTACTGAAATATTCCAACTCTTGCATTTCAACGAAAGAAATTCAAAAAAAACTTTGAAAAATCAAGAAAATGTAACTGTGACAAGGTAAACCACAACCAAACACTACTGAAATATTCCAACTCATGCATTTCAACGAAAGAAACTCGAAATGAACTTTGAAAAATCAAGAAAATTTAACTGTGACAAGGTAAACCACAACCAAACACAACTGAAATATTTCAACTCTTGCATTTCAACTAAATAAAATCTAAATTAACTTTAAAAAATCAATAAAATGTAAATGTGCCATTTTAATCCACAACCAAACACTAATGAAATATTTCAACTCTCGAATTTCAACTAAACAAATTCAAATCAACTTTGAAAAATCAAGAAAAGGTAACTTTTACACGGTAAACCACAACCAAACACTACTGAAATATTCCAACTCCTGCATTTCAACGAAAGAAATTCAAAATGAACTTTGAAAAATCAAGAAAATGTAACTGTGACAAGGTAAACCACGACAAAACACTACTGATATATTCCAACTCTTGCATTTCAACGAAAGAAATTCAAAATGAACTTTTAAAAATCAAGAAAATGTAACTGTGACAAGGTAAACCACAACCAAACACTACTGAAATATTCCGACTCTTGCATTTCAATGAAAAATATTTAAAATGAACTTTGAAAAATCAGGAAAATGTAACTGTGACATGGTAAACCACAACCAAACACTACTGAAATATTCCAACTCTTGCATTGCAACGAAAGAAATTCAAAATGAACTTTGAAAAATCAAGAGAATGTAACTTTGACAAGGTAAACCACAACCAAACACTACTGAAATATTCCAACTGTTGCATTTCAAAGAAAGAAATTCAAAATGAAATTTTAAAAATTAATTTAATGTAAATGTGACAATTTAAACTACAAAAAAACACTACTGAAATATTCCAACTCTTGAATTTCAACGAAAGAAATTCAAAATGAACTTTGAAAAATCAAGAAAATGTAACTGTGACAAGGTAAACCACAACCAAACACTACTGAAATATTCCAACTCTTGCATTTCAATGAATGAAATTCAAAATGAATATTGAAAAATCAAGAAAATGTAACTGTGACAAGGTAAACCACAACCAAACACTATTGAAATATTCCAACTCTTGCATTTCAATGAAAGAAATTCAAAATGAACTTTGAAAAATCAAGAAAATGTAACTGTGACAAGGTAAACCACAACCAAATACTACTGAAATATTCTAACTCTTGCATTTCAACGAAAGAAATTCTAAATTAACTTTGAAAAATTAATAATATGTAACTGTGACACGGTAAACCACAACCAAACACTACTGAAATATTCCAACTCTTGCATTTCAATGAAAGAAATTCAAAATGAACATTGAAAAATTAAGAAAATGTAACTTTGACACGGTAAACAACAACCACACACTACTGAAATATTCCAACTCTTGCATTTCAACGAAAAAAATTCAAGATGAACTTTGAAAAATCAAGAAAATGTAACTGTGACAAGGTAAACCACTACCAAACACTACTGAAATATTCCAACTCTTGCATTTCAACGAAAGAAATTCAATATGAACTTTGAAAAATCAAGAAAATGTAACTGTGACAAGGTAAACCACAACGAAACACAACAGAAATATTACAACTCTTGCATTTCAACGAGAGAAATTCAAAATGAACTTTGAAAAATCAAGAGAATGTAACTGTGACAAGGTAAACCACAACCAAACACTATTGAAATATTCCAACTCTTTCATTTCAATGAAAAAAATTCAAAATGAACTTTGAAAAATCAAGAAAATGTAACTGTGACAAGGTGAACCACAACCAAACACTACTGAAATATTCCAACTCTTGCATTTCAACGAAAGAAATTCAAAATGAACTTTGAAAAATCAAGATAATGTAAGTCTGACAAGGTAAACCAAAACCAAACTCAACTGAAATATTCCAACTCTTGCATTTAAACGAAAGAAATTCAAAATAAACTTTGAAAAATCAAGAAAATGTAACTGTGACAAGGTAAACCACAACCAAACACTCCTGAAATATTCCAACTCTTGCATTTCAAGGACAGAAATTCAAAATGAACTTTGAAAAATCAGGAAAATGTAACTGTGACAAGGTAAACCATATCGAAACACAACTGAAATATTCCAACTCTTGCATTTCAACGAAAGAAATTCTAAATGAACTTTGAAAAATCAAGAAAATGTAACTGTGACACGGTAAACCACAACCAAACACTACTGAAATATTCCAACTCTTGCATTTCAAAGAAAGAAATTCAAAATGAACTTTGAAAAATCACGAAAAATGTAACTGTGACAAGGTAAACCACAACCAAACACTACTGAAATATTCCAACTCATGCATTTCAACGAAAGAAATTCTAAATGAACTTTGAAAAATCAAGAAAATGTAACTGTGACATGGTAAACCACAACCAAACACAACTGAAATATTTCAACTCTTGCATTTCAACGAAAGAAAATCAAAATGAACTTTGAAAAATCAAGAGAATGTAACTCTGACAGGGTAAACCACAACCAAACACTACTGAAATATTCCAACTCTTGCATTTCAACGAAAGAAATTCAAATCAACTTTGAAAAATCAAGAAAATGTAACTGTGACAAGGTGAACCACTACCAAACACAACTGAAATATTCCAACTCATGCATTTCAACGAAAGAAATTCAAAATGAACTTTGAAAAATCAAGAAAATGTAACTGTGACACGGTAAACCACGACAAAACACTACTGATATATTCCAACTCTTGCATTTCAACGAAATAAATTCAAAATGAACTTTGAAAAATCAAGAAAATGTAACTGTGACAAGGTAAACCACAACCAAACACTACTGAAATATTCCAACTCTTGCATTTCAATGAAAAAAATTCAAAATGAACTTTGAAAAATCAAGAAAATGTAACTACGACAAGGTAAACCACTACCAAACACTACTGAAATATTCCAACTCTTGCATTTCAACGAAGGAAATTCAAAATGAACTTTGAAAAATCAAGAAAATGTAACTGTGACAAGGTAAACCACAACCAAACACAACTGAAATATTCCAACTCTAGCATTTCAACGAAAGAAATTCAAAGTGAACTTTGAAAAATTATGAAAATGTATCCATGACAAGGTAAACCACAACCAAACACTACTGAAATATTCCAACTCTTGCATTTCAACGAAAGAAGTTCAAAATGAACTTTGAAAAATCAAGAAAATGTACCTGTGACAAGGTGAAACAAAACCAAAAACAACAGAAATATAACAACGCATGCATTTCAAAAAAAGAAATTCAAAATGAACTTTGAAAAATCATGAAAATGTAACTCTGACACGGTAAACCACAACCAAACACTACTGAAATATTCCAACTCTTGCATTTCAACGAAAACAATTCAAAATAAACTTTGAAAAATCAAGAAAATGTAACTGTGACAAGGTAAACCACAACCAATCACTACTTAAATATTACAACTCTTGCATTTCAACGAAAGAAATTCAAAATTAACTTTGAAAAATCAGGAAAATGTAACTGTGACAGGGTAAACCACAACCAAACACTACTGAAATATTCCAACTCTTGCATTTCAATGTAAGAAATTCAAAATGAACTTTGAAAAATCAGGACAATGTAACTGTGACACGGTAAACCACAACCAAACACTACTGAAATATTCCGACTCTTGCATTTCAACGAAAAAAATTCAAAATGAACTTTGAAAAATCAAGAAAATGTAACTGTGACAAGGTAAACCATAACCAAACACTACTGAAATATTCCAACTCTTGCATTTCAAGGAAAGAAATTCAAAATGAACTTTGAAAAATAAGTAAAATGTAACTGTGACATGGTAAACCACAACCAAACACTACTGAAATATTCCAACTATTGCATTTCAATGTAAGAAATTCAAAAATGAACTTTGAAAAATCAGAAAAATGTAACTGTGACACGGTAAACCACAACCAAACACTACTGAAATATTCCAACTCTTGCATTTCAACGAAAGAAATTCAAATGAACTTTGAAAAATCAAGAAGATATAACTGTGACAAGGTAAACCACAACGAAACACAACTGAAATATTCCAACTCTTGCATTTCAACGGAAGAAATTCAAAATGAACTTTGAAATATCAAGAGAATGTAACTGTGACAAGGTAAACCACAACGAAACACAACTGAAATATTCCAACTCATGCATTTCAACGAAATAAATTCAAAATTAACTTTGAAAAATCAAGAAAATGTAACTGTGACAAGGTAAACCACAACCAAACACTACTGAAATATTCCAACTCTTGCATTTCAACGAAAGAAATTCAAAATGAACTTTGAAAAATCTAGAAATTGTAACTGTGACAAGGTAAACCACAACCAAACACTACTGAAATATTCCAACTCTTGCATTTCAACGAAAGAAATTCAAAATGAACTTTGAAAAATTAAGGGAATGTAACTGTGATATGGTAAACTACAATAACACACTACTGAAATATTCCAACTCTTGCATTTCAACGAAAGAAATTCAAAATAAACTTTGAAAAATCAAGAAAATGTAACTGTGACAATGTAAACCACAAACAAAAACTACTGAAATATTCCATCTCGTTCATTTCAACGGAAGAAATACAAAATGAACTTTGAAAAATCAAGAAGATACAACTGTGACAAGGTAAACCACAACCAAACGCTAGTGAAATATTCCAACTCTTGCATTTCAACGAATGAAATTCGAAATGAACTTTGAAAAATCAAGAAAATGTAACTGTGACAGGGTAAACTACAACCAAACACTACTGAAATATTCCAACTCTTGCATTTCAACGAAAGAAATTCAAAAGAACTTTGAAAAATCAAGAAAATGTAACTGTGACAAGGTAAACCACAACCAAACACTATTGAAATATTCCAACTCTTGCATTTCAACGAAAGAAATTCAAAAGAACTTTGAAAAATCAAGAGAATGTAACTGTGACAAGGTAAACCATATCCAAACACTACTGAAATATTCCAACTCTTGCATTTCAATGAAAGAAATTCAAAATGAACTTTGAAAAATCATGAAAATGTAACTGTGACAAGGTAAACCATATTAAAACACTACTGAAATATTCCAACTCTTGCATTTCAACGAAAGAAATTCAAAATGAACTTTGAAAAATCAAGAAAATGTAACTGCGACAAGGTAAACCACAACCAAACACTACTGAAATATTCCAACTCTTGCATTTCAACAAAAGAAATTAGAAATGAACTTTGAAAAAATCAAGAAGATGTAACTGTGACAAGGTAAACTACAACAACACACTACTGAAATATTCCAACTCTTGCCTTTCAACAAAGGAAATTCAAAATGAACTTTGAAGAATCAAGAAAATGTAACAGTGACAAGGTCAACCACAACAAAACACTACTGAAATATTCCAACTCATGCATTTCAACGAAAGAAATTCAAAATGAACTTTGAAAAATCAAGAGAATGTAACAGTGACAAGGTAAACCACAACACTACTAAAATATTCCAACTCTTGCATTTCAATGAAAGAAATTCAAAATGAACTTTGAAAAATCAAGAAAATGTAACTGTGACAAGGTAAACCAAACACTACTGAAACAT
Source organism: Artemia sp. Qi Xiang Cuo (assembly GCF_049724085.1). Taxonomy (NCBI): domain Eukaryota; kingdom Metazoa; phylum Arthropoda; class Branchiopoda; order Anostraca; family Artemiidae; genus Artemia; species Artemia sp. Qi Xiang Cuo. The sequence continues at coordinate 48,636,929 of NC_142811.1, forward strand.
TCCAACTCTTGCATTTCAACGAAGCAAATTCAAAATGAACTTTGAAAAATCAAGAAAATGTAACTGTGTCATGGTAAACCACAACCAAACACTACTGAAATATTCCAACTCTTGCATTTCAACGATAGAAATTCAAAATGAACTTTGAAAAATCAAGAAAATGTAACTGTGACAAGGTAAACCACAATCATACACTATTGAAACATTTCAACTCTTGCATTTCAACGAAGGAAATTCAAAATGAACTTTGAAAAATCAGACCTTTGGAGGGGGGAGGGGCCGGGGGGAGGGGGTCGTTCTGTGTCTCAATGCAAAAAAAAAGTATAAGAAATGGGGGAGGGAAGGGGAGGGGAAAAGGGGAGGGGAGGAGGAGGAGGAGGGGAGGAGGAGGGAGGAGGGGAGGAGGAGGAGGAGGGGAGAGGAGGGGGAGGAGGAGGGGAGGAGGAGGGAGGAGATGGAGGGAGAGGGGCCCCTTTGGGAAGGGCCAAAGGGGGGAGGGGCCCTTTGGACCCCGGGGGGGGGTCTGGGGGAACCTTGAGGGCCGGGGGCCCTTTGGGAGCCCAGTGGACCTTTGAGGACCGGTGGCTTCCTTCGGGGTTGGGGTAGAGGGATTGGAACCCTTTGGGGTTGGGGTAGGGGGATCGGAACCCTTTTGGGTTGTGGCCTTTGGGGGTCTGGGGGGCCGGGTGGGAGCCCGGGGGACCTTTGAGGACCGGGAGCTTCCTTCGGAATTGGGTTAGGGGGATCGGAACCTTTGGGGTTGGGGTAGAGGACCTCACAACACTGTTCAAATGAAACTTGTGTATTATAACGACCACACTCAAAACCTCTTCCAAAATCTCTTCAAAAATCATCTTTTAAAATGTCTCTAGCTGTTTCACCGAAATAATTCCATAACCTGTCTAAAACAGTTTCGCCCAAATAATCCCTAAACGTAATTCAGCGTGTTCCTTTTGTTTTTGGCATCTCTGCGCTAATACATTTCAAATTAATAAGAAACCTGATTCCCGCGCTAAAAAAATTCTTCGCTAAGATGTTTCTCGGAGAATTGTTTCCATGGCGTTTGGTTATTAATATCCTTTGGAGTTCGACCAAAAGAGTGGTTTCCGAGGCAAAGACATTAGTGACTTGGATCTATTCCTGGAGAATCGTTTCTAGGCGAAAATTTTTAAAGTCTGACAGATGATGTCATTGGTTGATTGATCTGTCAAGAAAGGGGAATTAATTTGTTGTTTCTAAGGGGAATTATTGATTCACGATAGGTGAATTGAGGTCGACAGCACAGGTGTTCCCAATTTCTGGATCATAACATTCGCCTCGAGCGTGCCAAAAACACACCTGGAGAAAGAGACCTTGAAGAAAGAAGTCATTGACCCCATTAACCACGTGTTCTCCCTAGGGAGGCTATGCCTATATTTGGTGTTAAAAAAAGTTATAGGTGGCAGCACGGTGTTCTTACCGGAGTCAATAAGGCCCTTCTACTAAGATGAGGTACTTGACTACGTAAAATCAAGTTTTTAACTTTATTTTCGAATTCGCCAGCATTCATTTTATAGGAAACGATAAAAAATATCGTATACCTCCCCCCCCGTCCTTTTAGGGTGGAAATTGGAATGAGTGTAAGGCAAATGGAAACCGGAATTCAGATTCGGAGTCAGCATGTTTGATTTGATAGGAAACGATTACTTAAACTTCAAAATATTTATAAACACAAAAATCGATTTCCCCCCTTCAAGGGTGAATGTAGGACACTTGTACAAGGGGGATTTGGTGGATTTTTCTTCTTTAATTCAGCTGATTTTTTTAAACATTTAGGTGAAAAAAAATTCTGTTGCAATTTCCCCGAAGTTTGACTATTTTTTTTCCGTATCTTTCTCCTCCACTAAAAGCTAAGACTAATTTGGTAGATATTAGGAATGTCAAACTTCATAGAAGTTCTAAAGACTTGCCCCTTGAGTATATCTCTCTGGGTACGCTGGCTAACTGTTCTTCCCGCTTATGCTGAATTTGTAGAGGTTAATGCACAAAAACCTACATGGCGTGGTCAAAGGCAAATCTACGAGCCGTCTAGTTTTTTCTTCTTTAATGTTGGTATCAATAACCATCATTATACTTGCTTCGGCAGCGATTTTTTTTTACAGTCTAAAACCGTTGAATCCGTCGAATGATTTTTAAGCTGGCTTTCTGGGATTATATCTGCTGTAAGACAATTTTGTATACTGTTGCCAGAAATTTCTGGGCTATGCAAGACCATATGGTGAAAATCTTTGACTCAAGTTACTCAAATTGGGCTGTTATTACCAACTTTGTTTTAACTAAGCTTAATTAACACATTAGCCTATTAGCCCAGTTTCTTATAAATTTCAGTAGCAAATGCAAATTTCTCTAGCCGGTTCTCGCACCCTGAAGTTTCCTTTGAAAGAATGCTCCTCTCTGCAATTTACAGATGATGAGGCCAGTGGTGTTAATTAAGGAAGGGTCTCTACCCCCTAGATCACCCTAGATTTGGAAAAATACCTCTTTTGGGGTAGTTTCATTGAAATTTACCTGTTTTTTAAATTGTAATGACAAATTGGAAAAAACAACAAATTTACCCCCCCCTCCTCACGAAGATATTGAAAAATATATTTTGAACCTCCCCCCACCCTCTAAATTTTTGCTAATTAAAACCATTGCCTGGCCTATATAGCGAAATCACAATCAATATATATATTTTAATGATGTTTACTTGGCATACCATACCATATAGGCAGGGCTGTATCCAGGATTTTTTTCGGGGGGTGGGGTTTACAAGAGGATTTTTTCCTGTTGGGAAGGGGGGGATACAAAAACTTTAAAGAACGAATCAAAATTTTGTTTATATTCATTTTTGTTACGTTTTTGCTAGTCGGACGTTTTTTGGGGGGATGGGGGGCAAACCCCCAACGCCCCCTCTCTCCCAGGATACGGCCTAGCATGTAGATATGGGCTCTAATGCGTAAGTAGATAGAGATTGAGAAAACTTCGCGGTTTTGAAAAAGCTAGCCCGAAGAGTAATTTATACTTTTAATTTTAGTCGTCAAAGTGCAACCCCATAAGCCTTGAAGAGGTTCTGTGTACAAGTGCTGAACAGATTTTTGCATTAATTGCATTTTGATGACAGATAACCAAAACCATTTGAGCATATCATATTCCAGAAGTTAATGGTACTTTTCAAATCCATTTGATTCGTAGACCCTGCCAAGAGAAATACAGTATAGCGTAGCATTCTTTTCCTTTTAGCCAAATTTGTAGACTGGTCAGTGAAGATGAACAGCGTGGCAGCCCAGGGGTCCAGGAAATTAAGCCTCTGCGGTGGCCGTTACGATTGTCTCATCTAATTTACACCCTATCGCTTCCCAGATCTATTCCTATCATACCCGAACTTTAACTTTCATAGTGAATGCTTTAGGAACGCAGGTGTTTATCTACAAATGGTATGGGTATTTATGTACTTGATAGGTTCAAGAACTGTACCTTTACTAGCACACATGAACACAGAAGAGCTCCTTCAGTAAGATAATTCCAGAGTCTACTCCTAAGAAGATGTTGGAGAAAATCCGGTGATATTCCAAAAGCTACAAACATTTAGAAACAAAATACAGAATTTACATTTTACCCCCCCTCCCCCCCCCCCAAGAAACACACGCACACACACACCTGACATCTTCTGACAGTCCAGGAATAACGTTATACGCACCTAGTTTCGTTAACTGTCTTGTTGAAGTATGAAAAGGTTAAAAGTTATTTTCCCTCCCCAAGGCCCTGTTAATACTTTTCGCAGTGTTTGATAAAAGAGATCCTTGAACAAAAATACTTGACAGCGTTCTCATTTTCTGGATATTAATTATCCATCAACGCCCGACGGGTATGTTAATAATTCTAGCCTAAATTGTCAACAACTTTTATATTTAATACGATCGTCATTTCACATGTGGGGAAAATTTTTAACGGGTATATTGTCGGGGGGGGGGGATTTTCCAGAGGACTTTCCATGGGGGGGGGGGGATTTTCCGCGAAAAAGAAGTTTTTCGTAAGGGGAATTTTCAACGAAGGCGGGGATTTTTCTTGAATTTCCTTTCTTTTAATATATCAGTAACCCACGACGTGTACGCCAGTTTTTAACAAATTTTGTTGGTTATTTCTTACAGACATTTTTTTATTATTATGATTTTACTATGTAAACTCAAAAGAAGGAAGAGGACCCCCCCCCTAAGATTGGTTGGAAAGAGCTCCAGAAATACTGAAAAATTGTGCCATAGACCCTGATCTTCAGTTTTAACCCCCTGTCCCTTTTTTCCACTAATTTGTTCCCATAGTGACTGTAAAATTTCTTCCGCAAGACAAAGTAAAAAATCTATTCCAATTTCTTCTTAATTTTTCTTAATTTCTCCAATTTCTTCTTAATTTTTTTAATTTCTCAAATTTCTTCTTAATTTTTTTCACTAAGGCTATTGCACAGATGATAAAAGTGCGAAGAGCGAAGGGGCGTCAGGTCAAATTTTAATTTTTGAAATTAGTACTCTATTCCTACTTTTGTAGACCCCCCATGATACTATTGCGTATATACTTGACTTAAATGCAGCATGTTTTAAGTAAAATTTTCATCGTTTGGACTAAATTCGCAAGTTTGAATTTTTGCTCACATTCCGTGCTTAATTGGATTGCAAAATTAGAAACTATTCATATAATATTGGATATGGGGAGTTTATGCCAAACTTGAAAGTTTTATACCTGATTGCCTCGTTTTATTAGCAGTATTTACGATTTTTAATTTAACATATGCAAATATACTCTTTTTTTAACTTTTATCCATAGATGTGGCTGCAAATCGGAAAACAGAACATAACTCAGTTCTGACTTTTACATTTTATTAATTTTCTTTTTAGGTGATAATTTTTTCAGTGGAACAGCTAGCACTCCATTTTAGGGGGGAACCAATTTACATCAGCCAGCCCCAGGAATTTCCTGAAACATGCAATCTTGATCAAGAAATTTCCGTAGTGTAAGAATATTTTAGGAAACGGTTTTTTTTTAATTGAAGATGAATCCCGTTTTAATAAAGGTTGGGTTGTAAAATTTTACTGATTTAATGGCAACGAAACTGGCCGATTTTAGATTTTTGGCCAAATTTTCGCTGTCATTTTTACCTATTGAAGAAATTTAATTGCCAAAAAGTCTTCCAGAATTTTTTTACTTTCCTTCGATTTTATTTTTTTACTTCCCTTTTCAGGTTTTTCTTTGTGCAGTGGGGTTCTTTCGACCCAATTACTTACATGTGTAATTTTCCAGCTGATAAAACAAATTGCTCCTTTTTGGGGCCCATTTTCTTGGGGGAGAGGGGCATGATTTAATATATTGTTTGTGCGTTAGGGATTCCTCTTCTCAGAAACTTACGAACATAGCTTTCATGCCCCGAGGAGAAAAAACTTTTAGCCCTTTAAGGGCCTAATTTTCAGGCACCTCAATATCTCCTAAGGTTTTTCTTGTTGATTGGAGCTTCTTTGGCCAATTAATAAGGATAAAATTTTCAAGAAATCCGTAAACAATCTTTCAGGCCTTTCTTTCAAACCTTTTATTAAAACCTCAGTTTTATTTTCTTTGCTCTTTAATAAACAATCAACAAAATAAATTTGTTTGAAAATAAACAATTTAGGAGCATAAGCTTGAAATCAAACAGAGAAAAATCTTTTGTTGCCCCTTTTTTGGACCCTCTAGTACCCTCTCCCTGCACATAAAAATTTGACGTCTCCTTAACCCAGGGAACGTTCCCTGAAAATTTAGAGCTGATGGGCAAATAAAGTTCCTCATTCCATTTTTGGACCCTGATTCCTGCAGCTTTTACCCAAGCCTGTTGTTTTGTACATTAGGGTCTCCTTGGCCAAGAGACCAAACGGATATAAGTTACAAGTCGTTCAGGTAAAGTATTTTTGGTCCTTTTTTGGGCCCTATTTTTGGTTGAATGACATTTGTTTCAGTTATTTTTGCAGATCGACTTCCCTTTTGGCTAATGACTTACGGAAACAAGTTTCATGCCGTTCAGAACAAAAAAGTTTTGGCCCTTTTCTATGCCTCAATTTTCTCTTACCCCTTTACAAACCCCTTTGGTTAAGAAATAAAGAATACAGGTTTCAAGCAAATTGGAAAACAATTTTTTTAGCCCTTATTCGGACCCCACTTTTGGGGAGCCAGACTCCCAACCAAAAATGGTATTTTTACATCAGGTTAAACTTTTCCCTTGGACTTACCGCTTACAATTGTCAAAACAAAAAAGTTTTGGCACACTTTGGACCCACTAGCTCCATCAATCATCTAAAATTCCATTTCCTCTTCGCCCTAGAGACGACTACTGAAAGTTTCAATCCAATTGGACGACCAAGATTAATCATGTCAATCGTCCATCATCAGTCAGTCCTTTTTCTTCAATGAAACCTACCTGTGACCGTTGTCAATTCGCACAATTTAGGGCCATATATGTCAGGACTGCATGGGTCGGTTCATGTTATCCCAGAATACATATTTATAGGAACTTACGACTATTCTGAGAAAAATGACAAACTGTAAATTTTGATATAATGGCATGGGCGGGAGGGTATGAAACACCCAGAGACAAAAAGGGTACGGAAGGAGGATGGTTTCCCAAAAAAAATTGAGGTCTAATTAGACCAAAAAATAGTATGCCCTGATGGGGTATTCACGGGAGAAAAGTGACCCGAATTGGGATTGACTCCCCAGTCACTTTTTGTCCGTAAGAGGGGCGTTAGAAATTCTATTTTCTAATCAAATTATCCCTTCTCAAGTTTCTACAATCACATCTTTCATATTTAGTGACTGAGGAAAAATAACACATTGGAGGCTTTTTGATTCTAATGGATTCTCGGCTGTCTGTCAATTTTGTGTTGTTGATCAGCCTCATTTACTTTCACTACTATCCATCAACCATCTAAAAAAAAAAAAAAAAAAAAAAACACATAACACAAACAACAACACATAAATACGAGCAATAAAACTTTAAATAAGGGAACCCAAAAGGAGAAGGGGCTAGGATTGGATATTTTCCCTTGCTCCCTTAAATGACTCAATGAAAATTATTTCGTTATCTGGAAAAAATAATTCTTTTCTTCTGTAAAAAGCTTTTTCGACATTTTGCCTCCCCCCAACAATGGAGAATCTAAGCCTGCTTGATTTTGACATTCTTTTTGCAGGTGGTCTTGATGATTTTTTATACATAGCCGGTCGATATACTCAGGTCCGTAGCTCCAACATTTTACTGGGGGAGGGGGGCAAGGTAGGTCCATATCCGGAGAGTCAAGGGGCGTGGGCTACATAATAATTTTTCTCCAAATTTAAGGGTGTGGCAACTGCCCCCTTTGCCCCCCCCCCCCCCCCAAACGACGCCACTGGATAAACCATAGGCGCTTTCAAGGTCTGTACCAACCATCAATTAGAACGACTTTCCTCTTACTTAACGTTCTAGCTGTGATACTACCTTCGAGCTTTTATCGTCTGTGGGCCCAAAGTACAATAAACGATGTAGTGTGCAACCCCCTGGGTTAATTTAGCAAATATGGTATATTTATCAGCAGTAACTGTCAAATTCAAGATGTTTTTGATAACCGCAACAAAGACTCTTCATGAAATTTGATTCAAAAACAGTAGCCACTTTTTGTCTTGTTTGATTTTTGACTTCTGTGTGGGGTCTGAAAGTATCAAATTTCCGAAAAACCTTCCTGAATGATTAGCGATATATAATCCCAGCTATTTCTTGAAAGATAATCATGTAATTAGAGATCGGTTATAAAAAGAAATTTCATTCCATTGGCTCTTCTTTGGCTCATTACCTATCGCTAATTAAACTAATAATTTAATTCAATTTTTGTGAATGGACATGTAGCCCATTAGCCCATTAGAATTTATATGTCTTTTCTTTTTAATTGTGGGACGTAAGGACAAAATTGACCTAGCAAGTTAGCTTTTGCCACCCCCATCCTCTTTCGTCTCTTCCTAAGAATCGAGGAGCCTAAACAGAATTTATAAGAACTTCAGCCAAACCATACAATTTTGGTTATCAAGGGGAGGGGGCATGGGCCCGAAGCCCATTATCACAGTCGAACCTATCCAGTACTGTCATTTTGTGAGTGATTTTTGCATCTTAAAACAAGCAAAACTTCTTTACGAGAACGTTTATTATTAGTTAGTTGTATGTGTTGTATATTTATCCATGGCTTTTGTCCATGGCAGTAAAATCTAGGCATACTTTCCTGGAACTAAAAATTATTGATAGAAGACCCAACACCTGAGTCAAATTTTCATCTTTGATGCTAGAAAATCAGAAATCTTTTGATCAAAAATCTTATACTCTCCCACTACACTTAATTACGACGATTCTTCTCTTCCAAACTTTCCGCTTCGTACAACACTTACTATTTCAGTACGAGCTGCAACATGGCTGTAACATGGCTGAAACATTGTTGCAATCATGCAACCATCATGGTTGTAACAATAACTACAAACTACTAAGGAGAGAACATCCGCCTATAGTAAACGATTGTTTAAAAACGTGTTTTGAAAAATCATCTCTTTTGATAGAAATTCCAAACAGTTCGTGGTAACGAACTGTAAGTAAGGAGTGACGCGGCCCAATGATAACCGAAACTCTAAAAAACACAGTTTTGATAGCAATATGTATATCAAAAGAATCGAACATGTATGCTGATTTAAAATATATAAAGCTCATTAAGTTTAATGTTACCCATCAAAAGTTACGAGCCTGAGAAAATTTACCCATTTTTCAAAAAGGGGAAATACACCCTCAAAACGTCAAGCAATCTTAATGAAGTACACCCTCAGATTCAAGATGTCAAAAAACCCTACTGTGGAGGTTTCAAGCTCTTGTATACAAAAATATGGAATTTTACATTTGTGCCAGAAGAAAAATCACGGATGAGTTTTTATTTATTGTTGCTTTTTTTCAGGAGGGATTTTTTTCTCTGGGGCAATCGCATCTAATCGGTGTTCTTAGAAGATTGGGAGAAGGCTCATTTTATCGAAAATAAAAAGTTCTAGCGCCACTTTTAAGTAACCAAAAAGATTGGAGGACACCCAGCCCACCTCCCACGCTCCTTTCCCCCAAAATCGTCCGATCAAAATTTTGAGAATATTTTTTAGGGGGGGGGGGTTATTTTCTGCTTAGGTGAATCTAATGAAATGACAATGTTGAGTGGGGAGGAAAGTTTCCGGGGGTGAGCTTTCCAGAACAAATTTTACACTGGGGGAATTTTACGGAATTCCTTTATGAAATTCTTTTTATTTGTCTTACTTTGTCTTTGCCGACTAATTTAACCTGTGGAGATGTCCGGGGGAAATTTTTTTATAGGATTGGGATTGTCTAAAGGAGTTTTCAATGAGTGGAGGATTTTCCACGGAAGCAACTTTCCAGAAATTAAAGTTTTTTTTTTCAAATGAGAGTCTACTAAGGAGGATTTTTCCGGTGGAATCATCCGCAATAAATTTCCCCGTGGGATTTTCAGCGAGAATGGAATTGTCAGGGGAGAATTTATCTGGGGGGGGGGGGGGGAACTTTAAATGGTAGAAACTTTACCTTGGGGAATTTCTGTGGGCGAGGGGATTTTTCATGGAGGGGAGCTGTATATTTCGGTATTATTTGAAAAACGATCAGAAAACAAATAAAAAAAAACAAGTTTTTTCAACTAAAAGTAAGGAGCAACATTGAAACTCAAAACAAACAGAAATTATTCCACATATAAACGGATTGCTCCCTCCTCAATACCTTACTCTTTACGCTAAAGTTTGAATTTTTGTCCCGATTCTTTCGAAAGAACCACTTCTGAAACATAAGAACCGTTTAATTAGAATAAGAAGCTTTTTAAAAATTCTAAAATACTTTAGTTTGAAGAGGGAGGCATTGAGCAGGGGGCAACCCAGACCAATTCTTATAGAAGAAATGGTAATAGAAACTTTGGAGGGGGTTCATTTGATTCAAAATTGACAGTTCTAGTGCCCATTTTAAGACGAGGAGGTAACAGGAGGGTATCCAGCACCCTCCGTACGCAGTTTTTTGCTACCCACCTTGCTAAAGCTCCAAAGACACTTGATGAAAATTGTGACATAGCCATTTTGCTAAAAATAGTCAAAAGGTCCAGTAGCTATGCTTATGCCTACAGGGATGGCATGAACTCCACAGACCCTGGGCCAAGGAATTTAAACATATACAAAGTCCCAATAGTTTACATGAAAGTTTTAATTTTGAGAAGGGGTGTTTTTGCTCCTGGGCGTTCGAAAAGGTATTAAGGCGAAAGTTCTACTGAATGTTGAGTGGGTGTTCTACCAATCAGAAAACAATATGTCCATCGAGGTTGTCAAACGGACGTATCAGAAATATCTCGGGAACGGATTAGTATATTAAGTGGAAACTTTCAAGGCATGTTGAATTAGAGCATGTTGAATTGGGGATGCTGAATTAGATCGAAATACACAATGCGCATCCAGGTGTCATAAAGACGTAACTGTAAAATCTTTGGGACGGCTAATGGTATTAAGTTGTAACTTTCAGGGAACGTTGAGAAGAGGGTTGAACGAAATCGAAAGACGCTTCGTGTATCAATGTGTGAAAGAGTGTATCTGTAAAATCTTAGGAACGGCTAAGAGTATTAAGTGGAAACTTTTAGGGCATGTTGAGGGGGCTGTTGAACTAAATAAAAAGACACTGCGTGCATCCAGGCTGTCTAGAGAAAGTATCTGAAAGATTTCAGAAACAGCTAAGGGTATGAAGGTGAAACTTTCAAGGGATGTTGAGGAGGATGTTATATTAATTTTGAAAATGCTCTCTCTATCCAGGTTATCCAAAGGACGTATCTACAATATTTCGGGAATAGCTAGGAATATTAACTTGAATTTTTGGGGGAATATTGAATTAAAGCAAAAGACACTATGTGCATCTAAGTTGTCAAAAGTGTATATCTCACAAATTACAAATTACAATCTTTACATCCATGCTGCCAAAGGAGTACATCTGCAATATATTAGGAACAGCTAAGGGTAGGTTATAAAGTGAAACTTTCAGGAAAAGATGAGAGGGTTTTGAAATAAATCAAATCATGGATATGCAACGTTTCAGTAATGGCTAAGGGTACAAACTACCAGCTTAAAGGACCCAGCTGAAACCCGAAGGATAGATCGGGGACCAAGCATACTTTAAATTTTAAATTGTGGGGACCAAGGGAATGTTACCAAGGACACTAAATCTTTGAAAAAAAATTTGTTGTGTTTATTCTTTGTGTGAAATATTCTTTTTTTTTACATTGATGTGCTTCAAATTTGAGGCCATGAAGACACCCGACTTAAATTTTGAGAAAAAGAAGAATCTCAATGGGAAATAAATCTGGTTCTGGGGAATTGATTCTTGACCTCCTAGTTCTATTCTTATTTTGTTAAAGCAAAATATAACTCGATAAGACTCTTGTATGAAATAGTCGTAGAATATCCATCCATATTCAAGGTTGTAATATTATGGGCATTGGGATGATTTCACCCCTAGAAGGCAGAAAAAATTGTACAGATTTTAAATCTATTTATTTGAAAATTATTCACCCAGCTCATCCATAAAAAGTTTTATAATAAAGCTGTTATTAACATTTGCTGGAAATTTTTGTCAAAAAGTAACAAGCTAACATCTTCATTCTTAAGCAGAAAAACCGAATAAAACTTTAAAAAATTTCCTTTTAGTTAACAAAAATGCCAATTAAAAACAAACAAGGCCTAAATGAACTGGCAAGTTTTACGAGTTTTAGCTGTCTATCTGTTAATGTTTTTAAGACAAATTTCATGACTTTTTGTAGAGTTGGTACTCCCATTATTTTATATAATAAAATATGCCTGAAAGGTGTATTCTTAAAACAAGCTTTAGTGTCAAATATTTATGTTTTTATCTTGATTGTAATTTGAGTTGGAAATTACACACTGTGATACAGTAGCAGCAAAAGTGCCAAGAGGATTGGGTCTTTTAAGAAGGCTAAGGAATGAGCTCCCACCAAGAATTCTAATGATCTTCTATCATTTTCGTTCCAGTCCATATCCATCTTATGGTTGTTTGCTGTGGTCTAGTTCTTTTGTGTCCAGTTTTAAAAGAGTTCAAATTTTACAAAATAAATTTATTCCTGTCTTAGGAGATTATATGAGATTTGAAAATAGTACTTTGAGTTGCTTCAGTAAAATAAAAATTATAAATGTTTATAAGTTGAGAAATTATCAAGTAGCTATTTTTGTTTATCAATGTTTGAATCGTTATTCACCGGAGTGCTTTTGGGAATTTTTTAAGTCTAATTCGTATTATCATTGTTATGAAACTAGGCATCAGGGTTGCCACCCTGGCCTGGAAGAATTTACTAAATCTGAGAGGAAAAGTTTACTAAATCGCCTCTGTTTTTACTAAATGCTGAAAAAAAAAATTTACGCGTGCGGCAACCGCCGCACGCATACCATCAAGCATCGATTTTTGCTATAGGAGGATAATCAATAAGGTTTACACAATCTTTTTTCCTTTTTTCTTGTTTTTTTTTTCTTTCGTTTTCATAGTATGATTGAAAATGCCGGAAACCCATAAGTTCAAATTTTTTTTTTTTTTTTTTTATTATTATTATTTGGCTGTACTACTGGATATGCGTCATATTGCAGATGCGGTGTATCCAAGACGTCAAACAGTAGTCTGGAATCTTGGATTCTGGAAATCCTGCTGATGAAGCCCGGCTTTAAATTTATCAATGGTCTTCAGGTCATAGAATTCCGATATATTGAAAAATTAAAAAGCAATCAACGAAGAAAAACAGATACAACTTATATTCACGAATCAATTCAGGCGAGGGAGTGCTTAGAATCTGAGGTGTGTTTGAAAGTGATGGCTTTTGAAATTTGTCCCCCAGTTTCTGTTTTTAGGTTTGAAATCTAAACCCTTTCAATTTTGCATTTTTAACAGGAAATTTGCCAGTTTTAAAACGCTAGTTGGGCTGGTCTTTAAATAAGAGATAAGCTGCTTACTAAGAATTCTGGCAAATTTTAAAGCAATTAATTTAGGATTTTTTTGAACTGAATTTTTTTCTGGATTCTCTCTCGTTCGTATTCAAGGGAATCAAAAACCAATACAATCGATGTCACTTCAAAACGGAAATGACGTAATCGGCTACCGGTTTAGTTGTAAAATTATGTAAATTAAAACCTGCACCTCAAATTGGACTAGGGCTGCCAAGAAAAAGAAAACTTATATATCATACAATAATTAGTTAAAAGAAATAGCATTGTGTCAATAGTCTTCAGGTCAGGCAAATCATACAAATTGAAAAGTAAGAAGAAAAATATGAAGTCACAATTAAAAAAAAGTTGCACTTAAAAGGCTTTAATCCTCCTCGGCCTCATCCGAATTTAAAGTATCCACTAGTGTCGAATTCTGACAGAAGGGATCGACTTGTTTCCATTTCTTGATAGCCCGAGTCAAATCGCTGGAGATCCCCCAGTCATGTATTCCACTTGACGACCCGAGAACAAGTTGTTTCGTTTTCATAAGGGACGACACACTCGAGACATTTAGTCTATTCCGGTTTTTAGTTTTGATGACCGACAAAATCAAGAACTGTCTCTCTACTCCAGCACTTGAATGGGGCAAGCTGCAGAGAGTCAGAAAGAATTTGGGCAAGTATTGAAAAAGTTTGTTTCCAGCAGTGTCTTTAAAAAGGGACAAAGCTAACTAACAAACGTAGCAGCTGTTATGAGAGTCTGGGAAAATTTTCTATAAACAAATTAAGCCGGTATACGAGTCCTCATTTTAAATAAATTGCCTTTCAAATCGAGTATCAAGAAGAAGCCTAGAGAAAAGTAGAGATTTTTAAGCGCTAGGGTTGACGCGAAATCCCAAAAATGAGAGCAATAGTAGCCATAATATCTAACATAATCGAAGTCAGATTTTTTAATGAATGGACCCTAAATTTTCCCCTGAATTCATGAAAAATAACCAAAGTTTTGTTTACTACAAATCATGACTTTTTACTAGATTTTGGGAAATTTACTAGATCCTCTAAATTTACTAGATTTTTTTTTATTTTACTAGATCTAGTAAAATCCTACTGACGGTGGCAACCCTGCTAGGCATTCTTCAGGGATAGTGTCTGAGGCTCGGAGTACTCAACGCAGATCTTTATTTCCAAGTTTTGCAGAACCACAGCAGTGAAATTCACTCCCTGAGGGTATAAAGGTGATAGATAATGTTCGAGAGTTCAAGAGTGGGTTGAAACGTTACCTTTTGGGAAGTTGTTAGTGATTTAAGTTGATTTAAGTATGCCTCGATAGCAATTCGTTTAGGGTACGTTACCCGAACCCTGTCTTTGGCACTTTCTTTCGTTTTGAGTTTTACTTGCTTATTCATTATTCGTTTTGGGTGCCACTTATTCGTTTATAGAGAAACGTTTTAAGTTTAAATTACTATTTGACTTTATTTCTGTTCATCTCTGATTTAACACAGCTCAGAGCTTTTCTTTGAGAAACTTTTGTCTTGGAAAAAATGTGTTTTTATTTAATGGAACCATAATGATGGATCCCTTATTTCAGGATCGAATGAATTTAGAATCGCTTCTAAAAGCTCTCCGAACGACTTTTTAAACTTAAGACTATGTCCCAGGAATTTCCTTATGCCATTCTTCGCATTTCTTCAAAAAAATCCTCTTCACATCAAAAATTTCTTAAGGAAAAATCACCTCCCAGGGCTTCAGCTTGCACATATCAATATCAAAATGTCATGTTTTGTGCCTCTGTTCGAACTTTTGATTTTTATGTGATTAATGACAATTAGAAAGTTCTGCGGCACCACTGAAGAGTTGTATCGCAGCACTTCGGTTCAATACAACCCGAGATTTTTGGAAGGATGTGTCGATTGACCCGATGCCCTTGTTTCAGTTTTTACGAGTTAAGAGCTTTCAACTGTCTCTCAATTGATTCTAAAAAAAACAACAAATAATTGTAAACATTACTTCCATCCCCCTACAAGCACCAGCAACAACCGAATAACAAGTCGATGAGTCGTTCTAACCCTCATGTAAACCCAAATTGGGCAATATTATAATGTTAATCTGCAGAGCAAACAACATTGCTACACTTACTAGCATAGTGATTGATTGTTATAGTCAACCAATCATAACTACAAAGTACTTGAAGTGATAGAGAAGGTTAACATTTCTCGTAAACCTGAACAAAGCCACAAAGAAAATCAAAAATTGGAAAAGTCGTTTTTTTCAGCTGAGACAACTGAGGCCTCTCGTTATTTGCATTCTAGAAAATTCGAGACATTTTAATTTTGCTATTTTACAGTAAAGAGAAAGGGTAACTTATAAAATTAGAAACTAGTGCTAGTGCTGATTTAAAAAAATCACCAACGCAATCTGGCATTTCAGGCTTCTTGGAATTTTGTCAGTGTAATAATAACGCAAAATTAGTGTAATTGGCGAAATTACCATTGTGTCCGATCTCACTGGTTTATAAAAAAAAACATTTACGAATTATAATAATACCGAGAAACGCCAAACACTAGATGGCGTTTTTGATTATTTTGTTGACACTAGCCCCAGTTTCCACTCTTATAAGTTATCCAAACTCTTTGGTGTCAACTTAATGCTTTTACTAGATTCTTCAGATATGCCCTTTTGACAACCTGGACACATTTAGTGTCTTTTGATTTAGCTCAATATTCCCTGAAAGTTCCAACTTAACACCCTTAGCCACTCCTCAAAAACTACAGATACATCATTCTGGCAACCTGGATGCACATAGTGTCTTTGGATTTAGTTCGACATTCCCTGACCGTTTCAACTCAATGCCCTTAGCTGTTCGCTCGAGAAACATTGCATATACACCTTTTTGACGGCCTGGATACACATAGTGTCTTTTGCTTTGTTGAACATCCCTCAACAGAGTTTCTACTAAATATCCTTAGAAGTTCCTGAGATACTGTAGATGCACTCTTTTGACATACTGGATATTCTTAGCATCTTTTGAGTTGGTTCAACATTCCCCTAAAGTTTCAACTTGAAACTCACAGCCATTCCTGAGACAGTGTAGATGCACTCTTTTGAATACTTTGAGTTATTTCAGCATCCCCTGAAAGTTTCAAGTGCAAACCTTTAGTAGCTCTGGAGACATGAAGGTCTGGAAGCCTTTAGTAGCTCATGTACATATGCCTTTTTTAAAACCAGGATAATCATAGTGTCTTTGATTTAGTTAAACATCCCCCTAAACTTTTTCTGTAAGTTTCACTTTAATACCCTTAGCCTTTTCCGACCTGTCTTTCAAATTGACACCACTGATTACTTCATTTCTACGACTGAAAGTTAGGGGCAGCTTTAAAACTCTAAAACGAACAACAAGTGAAGCGGACTCCTACCTTCCTCGCCCCATCCGTCCTTAACGATAAGGTTTGACTTTTTTAAAGTACTCCGAAAAGAAACACCTTATCACTTACTTATTTATTAATAACCAACAAATGATCAATATAAATGACAAATGGCACTGTGATTAAAACGATAATGGTTCGAAAGAAAATTTATAAATAAAAGACTTGCAAATACTAAATGTAGATGTTTTTGTGCTTTTTAATACTTTCCGTTGAGCAATAGTGAAACTCTACCCTAAAGGCTGGTTGAGTGAGTGTGAGCCTCCCATACTTGCAGATTCTTCTGAATTAGAGTCTCGATTTAACTCTTTTTCTTTGTTTCAATAAATGTTTTTTTTTTTAAGTTTATAATCCTAGGAAACAATCAAATATTTCCGTTAATCAGTGTTAGTGATAATTATTTATCTTTAATTATAAGTGTTGCCTGAAGCATGACGATCGAGATAAACTTTGAACCTAAAACATTTTTCTTTCTTAGAGCAAAGTCTTAAAACATTTCATTTCTATATAGGTCTTAAATAAACCTATATATCTATATATCCTATATATCAGAGGCAACACTGTAGCGTTGCCTATAGTAAAGGTCATTCGGCTCCAATATTTTATTATTATTATTATTTATTTTTTTTCCCAGAGGTATTTCATAAGGAAGAGGTCATCGTAGAATCTTCAAACGGCGCTCATTCGATTGGAAATCAGGAGTTCTAGTGCCCTTTTTAATAGTCGAAAAGTAGGTTTTTATAATAGGCGTCGTCGTAGAAACTTCAAAACAGGTTCATTCGATTGGAAATTAAAGAGCTAGTGCCCTTGTTAATTTTTAAAAAGGATTGGTGTGCAACTGGCCCCCCTCCCCCACCCACGCTCCTAATTCCTCGAAACAAACACCCTACAACATTTCATATATACCTATTTGTCAGCGGGGTTCAATTAAAGATAGAAAATACGTTTTTTAAGAGGAAACTGCCCTACAACCCTCAGGGTAAGGGTTGTAAGTTATGCCCTAGGGGCATACAAGGTTTTTATAGAAGGCGTTGTCGTAGAAACTTCAAAACAGGCTCATTCGATTGGAAATTAAAGGGCTATTGCCCTTTTTAATAGTCCAAAATGATTGGAGGGCAACTAGCCCCCCCCCCCCCTCCACGCCAATCATTCCCTCAAACATATCCAATCAAAATCTTGAGAGAGACATTTTGTTCAGCGTTATGGAATCTCAGACAGAAAAAATATTTTTGAGGAGAATACTCCCCCACAACCGTCAAGGCAAGGGTTGTAATTTATGCCATGGGGACATATAAGGTTTTTATAGAAGGCGTTGTCGTAGAAACTTCAAAACATGCTCATTCGACGGGAAATTAAAGGCCTAGTGCCCTTTTTAATAGTCGAAAGTGACTGGAGTGTAACTAGCCCCCTCCCCCCCCCCCCAAGCCCATCATTTCCCCAAACGCATCCAATCAAAATTTTCAGATAGCCATTTTGTCCAGCGGAGTTGATTTCCAAACAGAAAACATATCTTTAGGAGGACACTCCCCCACAACCCTCAGGGCAAGGGTTTTAAGTTAAGCCCTGAGGGCACATTAGGTTTTTATAAAAGGCGTTGTTGTAGAAACTTCAAAACAGGCTCATTCGATTTGAAATTAAAGGGCTAGTGCCCTTTGTAATAGTCGAAAGTGATTTGCCGGCAACTAGCCCCCCCCCCACGCCCATCATTCCCCCAAACACATCCAATCAAAATTTTAAGATAGCTATTTTGTTCAGCGTAGCTGATTTCCAGATAGAAAATATGTTTTTGAGGAGGACACTCCCCCACAACCCTCAGGGCAAGGGTTTTAAGATATGCCCTGAGGGTATATACGGTTTTTATAGAAGGCGGTGTCGTAGAAACTTCAAAAAAGGCTCATTCGATTGGAAATTCCGAAGGCTAGTGCCCTTTGTAATAGTCGAAAGTGATTTAAGGGCAACAAGTCCCCCGCTCACGCCCAACTTTTCTCCCAACACATCCAATCAAAATTTTAAGACAGCCATTTTATTAAACGTACTTTTAAGCTCTAAAAATTAGGTCTTTGAGGATTAAAACTCCCCCAAAGCACTCAGTGCGAGGGCTGTAATTTAAGTATTCTTTGAATCTTTCATATTATTTCTTATGGAAGGATGCTTGTATAAACTTTAGACAGGGCTCGTTTGATTGAAAATTGAAAGTTCTTGTTCACTTTTTAAGATCCAAGAGAGATTGAAGGGCAACTAGCCCCTCTCCCTCCTCCATGCCCTCAATACATCAGATAAAAATTTTGAGATAGACATTTGTTAAAATAGTTCAAAGTTCTGATAAAAACTCTGGTGTCGACACAGCCCACCAGGACCCGGGGGGAGGCTTTGTAATTTATGCTCTGTGGCATAACTTATTAAGGGGGTTTTATAAATTAAGGGAAGGGATTATGTATGGGAAGAACACGCAGGAAATATATTATAATTATCCAATTATAAGGTTAAAATAGATACTCAGTGATAGATGCAAAATTGCTTTGGCATACAAATTTCTATTAAGGTCAATTCCAAACAGCCGTGATCCATTTGTGTCAGCAAGTGAAATGGTCTAAACCCCCCTTATTGGAGCTATTTTTTCAATCCATTCATTGTTGTCAATCGCTCTCCACAAGTTATGCAAGCTGTCTATTGTTCATATATAAGGTTTTTATCAAAGAGGTAATCGTATAGATTTATACGATTACGTCATTCGATTTAAATTGAAAGTTCTAGATCCGTTTTTTAAAGTCAAGAATAATCGGACAGTAAGCATACCCCCCCCCTGCCATGCCAAAAAAAACTTGAAACTTTTTGCAATCAAAAACGAACAAAAATTAATTAAAAAAAACTTTCCTAAAATACGTTTTTCAAAGAAAAACGCCATTTTAAACTTAACCTCAGGAGATACAAATACCTGTTAAAATTCAAACTCAAAACGACCACAAATTACTATTAAAGAATAAATGAAACCCAAAACGAACAGAAATTAAATAAACAATCATAGTAAAGGCCATTTTAAAATTAAGCTCTGCATATAAGAATACATTTTATCATTAAAACTAAACACTACGATAAATTACTATTAAAGAATAAATGAAACCCAAAATGAAGATAAATTAAACAAGCAAGCGTAGCCAAAAAACATACTACAATTAATAACATAAATGAATACATAAATCTTAAAGCGAGTAATGCTTAGATTGAATATGAAAATCTAGCTTAAAACGAAAACAAATATTTTACTATTAAAGTATAAATGAAACTTAAAACAAACAGAAATTAAATAAAAAATCAATGCAAACAAAACATACAATATACATTAATGTAAATGAATAAATAAATCTTAAAACGAGTGAAACTTAAATTGAATATGCAAATCAAGTTTGAATCGAATAAAAATAACCACAAACAATAGTTTGGGTTTCGTCTCACTGCAGAAGCCTAAAACCTACTGCGTCATTGGCGCTTTACTGAAAACAATTCTTTGAATTATTTTCACTTTTGTAACTTTACGAAATCAAAAATTAATTAAGATCTTAGGGAATAAATATCAGCATATGTATATTAAATTGACAATGCACATTTTTTTTCAGTAAACTCATTTGAATTTTTTTTCAGTAAAGTACAATTTATATTCTGGCTTTTAGAAAACATAGGGGTTTTGTACATTAATTTATGCTCGTTTTGAGTTTGACTCTAATATTTATTTTAATTTTTGTTCGTTTTGGGTTTCATTTATTTATTGATACTGATTTGGGGTAGTTAGTAGAATGGGGGATTCTACTCCCACGATTACAATACCCCTTCGAATCCCGATCCGGACACTTTTTTTTTAAACTCCCACGATCACCACGTGGTTTATGGTCCTAATATGGGCATAGAGTCCCTAGGGGAAATGGATTTCTGAGAAATTGATTGCGTAATCAAAGTGTGTCAATGACCTAAATTTCCAAAGGTGTTGATGTTGTTGTTGTTGTTTTGGGCACGCTCAAGGCGAATGTTATGCCGTCCAGGACTTTGGAACACCTGTGCTGTCGACCTCAATTCACCTATCGTGAATCAATAATTCCCCTTAGAAACAACAAATTAATTCCCCTTTCTTGACAGATCAATCAACCAATGACATCATCTGTCAGACTTTAAAAATTTTCGCCTAGAAACGATTCTCCAGGAATAGATCCAAGTCATTAATGTCTTTGCCTCGGAAACAACTCTTTTGGTCGAACTCCAAAGGATATTAATAGCCAAAGGCCATGGAAACAATTCTCAAAGAAACATCTTAGCGATGAATTGTTTTAGCGCGGGAATCAGGTTTATTATTAATTTGAAATGCATTAGCGCAGAGATGCCAAAAACAAAAGGAACACGCTGAATTACGTTTAGGTATTATTTGGGCGAAACTGTTTTAGACAGGTTATGGAACTATTTCGGCGAAACAGATAGAGACATTTTAAAAGATGATTTTAGAAGAGAATTTGAGGGTGAAACTCTGTGGTCGTTATAATACACAAGTTTCATTTGAACAGTGTTGTGAGGTCCTCTACCCCAACCCCGAAGGAAGCCACCGGTCCTCAAAGGTCCACTGGGCTCCCAAAGGGCCCCCCGGCCCTCAAGGTTCCCCCAGACCCCCCCGGGGCCCAAAGGGCCCCTCCCCCTTTGGCCCCCCAAAGGGGCCCCTCTCCCTCCATATCCTCCCTCCTCCTCCCCTCCCCTCCCCTCCTCCCCCTCCCCTCCTCCCCTCCTCCTCCTCCTCCTCCCACCTCCTCTTCCCCTCCCCTCCTCCCCTCCCCTTCCCTCCCCCATTTTTTATACTTTTTTTGTGCATTGAGACACAGAAAGACCCCCTCCCCCGGCCCCTCCCCCTCCAAAGGTCTGATTTTTCAAAGTTCATTTTGAATTTCCTTCGTTGAAATGCAAGAGTTGGAATGTTTCAGTAGTGTTTGGTTGTGGTTTACCTTGTCACAGTTACATTTTCTTGATTTTTCAAAGTTCATTTTGAATTTCTTTCGTTGAAATGCAAGAGTTGGAATATTTCAGTAGTGTTTGGTTGTGGTTTACCTTGTCACAGTTACATTTTCTTGATTTTTCAAAGTTCATTTTGAATTTCTTTCGTTGAAATGCAAGAGTTGGAATATTTTAGTAGTGTTTGGTTTACCTTGCCACAGTTACATTTTCTTGATTTTTCAAAGTTCATTTTGAATTTCTTTCGTTGAAATACAAGATTTGGACTATTTCAGTAGTGTTTGGTTGTGGTTTACCTTGTCACTGTTACATTTTCTTGATTTTTCAAAGTTCATTTTGAATTTCCTTTGTTGAAATGCAAGAGTTTGACTATTTGTTTAGGGTGTTGTTGTAGTTTACCCTTTCATAGTTAGTTTCTAATTATTTTTCAAAGTTCATTTTGAATTTCTTTCATTGAAATGCAAGAGTTGGAATATTTCAGTAGTGTTTGGTTGCGGTTTACCTTGTCACAGTTACATTCTCTAGATTTTTCAAAGTTCATTTTGAATTTCTTTCGTTGAAATGCAAGAGTTGGAATATTTCAGTAGTGTTTGATTGTGGTTTACCTTGTTACAATTACATTTTCTTGATTTTTCAAAGTTCATTTTGAATTTCCTTCATTGAAATGCAAGAGTTGGAATATTTCAGTAGTGTTTGGTTGTGGTTTACCTTGTCACAGTTACTTTTTCGTGATTTTTCAATGTTAATTAATACTTTAGTTCGTTGTATTTCACGTGTTGTTATTTTTCAGTAGTGTTCTGTTGTAGTTTAACCTGTCACAGTTACATTCCCTTAATTTTTCAAAGTTCATTTTGAATTTCTTTCCTTGAAATGCAAGAGTTGGAATATTTCACTAGTGTGTGGTTGCGGTTTACCTTGTCATAGTTACATTCACTTAATTTTTATAAGTTAATTTTGAATTTATTTCGTTGAAATTCAAGAGTTGGAATATTTCAATAGTGTATTGTTGCGGTTTAACGTGTCAAAGTTACATTTTCATGATTTTTCAAAGTTAATTTTGAATTTCTTTCGTTGAAATGCAAGAGTTGGAATATTTCAGTAGTGTTTGGTTGTGGTTTACCTTGTCACAGTTACATTTTTCTGATTTTTCAAAGTTCATTTTGAATTTCTTACATTGAAATGCAAGAGTTGGAATATTTCAGTTGTGTTTCGTTGTGGTTTACCTTGTCACAGTTACATTTTCTTGATTTTTCAAAGTTCATTTTGAATTTCTTTCATTGAAAAGCAATAGATGGAATATTTCAGTGGTGTTTAATTATGGTTTACCTTGTCAAAGTTACATTTTCAGGTTTTTTCAAAGTTCATTTTGAATTTCCTTCATTGAAATGCAAGAGTTGGAATATTTCAGTAGTGTTTTGTTGTTGTTTACCCTGTCACAGTTACATTTTCTTGATTTTTCAAAGTTCATTTTGGATTTCTTACGTTGAAATGCAAGAGTTGGAATATTTCAATAGTGTTTTGTTGTGGTTTACCATGTCACAGTTACATTTTCCTGATTTTTCAAATTTCATTTTGAATTTCTTTCGTTGAAATGAAAGAGTTGGAATATTTCAGTAGTGTTTGGTTGTGGTTTACCTTGTCACAGTTACATTTTCTTGATTTTTTTAAGTTTATTTTGAATTTTTTTCGTTGAAATGCAAGAGTTGGAATATTTCAGTAGTGTATGGTTGTGGTTTACCGTGTCACAGTTACAATTTCTTGATTTTTCAAAGTTCATTTTGAATTTCTCTCGTTGAAATGCTAGAGTTGGAATATTTCAGTAGTGTTTGGTTGTGGTTCACCTTGTCACAGTTACATTTTCTTGATTTTTAAAAGTTCATTTTGAACTTCTTTCGTTGAAATGCAAGAGTTGGAATATTTCAGTAGTGTTTGGTTGTGGTTTAACTTGTCATGGATACATTTTCATAATTTTTCAAAGTTCATTTTGAATTTCTCTCGTTGAAATGCAAGAGTTGGAATATTTCAGTTGTGTTTCGTTGTAGTTTACCTTGTCACAGTTACATTTTCTTGATGTTTCAAAGTTAATTTTGTATTTATTTAGTTTAAATGAAATATTTTTAAAATTTCATTAGTGTTTGGTAGTGGTTTACATTGTCGTAGTTACATTTTCTTGATTTTTCGAAGTTAATTTTGAATTTTTTTCTTTGAAATGCAAGAGTTGGATTATTTCAGTAGTGTTTTGTTGTGGTTAACCTTGTCTCAGTTACATTTTCATGATTTTTCAAAGTTCATTTTGAATTTTTATCATTGAAATGCAAGAGTTGGAATATTTCAGTAGTGTTTGGTTGTGGTTTACCTTGTCACAGTTACATTTTCTTGATTTTTCAAAGTTTATTTTGAATTTTTTTCGTTGAAATGCAAGAGTTGGAATATATCAGTAGTGTTTTATCGTGGTTTAACTTGTCACAGTTACATTTTCTTGATTTTTCAAAGTTCATTTTGAATTTTTTTCGTTGAAATGCAAGAGTTGGAATATTTCAGTAGTGTTTGGTTGTGGTTCACCTTGTCACTGTTAAATTTTATTGATTTTTCCAAGTTGATTTGAATTTCTGTAGTTGAAATGCAAGAGTTGGAATATTTCAGTAGTGTTTGGTTGTGGTTAACCTAGTCACAGTTACATTTTATTGATTTTTCAAAGTTGATTTGAATTTATTTAGTTGAAATGCAAGAGTTGGAATATTTCAGTAGTGTTTTGTTGTGGTTTACCATGTCAGAGTTAAATTATATTGATTTTTCAAAGTTCATTTTGAATTTCTTTCGTTGAAATGCAAGAGTTGGAATATTTCAGTTGTGTTTGGTTATGGTTTACCTTGTCACAGTTACATTTTCTTGATTTTTCAAAGTTTATTTCGAATTTCTTTCGTTGAAATTCAAGAGTTGGAATATTTCAGTAGTGTTTGGTTGTGGTTTACCTTATCACAGTTACATTTTCCTGATTTTTCAAAGTTCATTTTGAATTTCTTTCTTTGAAATGAAAGAGTTGGAATATTTCAGTAGTGTTTGGTTGTGGTTTACAGTGTCACAGTTACATTTTCTTGATTTTTCAAAGTTCATTTCGAATTTCTTTCATTGAAATACAAGAGTTGGAATATTTCAGTTGTGTTTCGATATGGTTTACCTTGTCACAGTTACATTTTCCTGATTTTTCAAAGTTCATTTTGAATTTTTTTCATTGAAATGCAAGAGTTGGAATATTTCAGTAGTGTTTGGTTGTGGTTTACCTTATCAAAGTTACATTTTCTTGATTTTTCAAAGTTTATTTTGAATTTCTTTCGTTTAAATGCAAGAGTTGAAATATTTCAGTAGTGTTTGGTTGTGGTTTACCTTGTCACAGTTACATTTTCTTGATTTTTCAAAGTTCATTTTGAATTTCTTTCGTTGAAATGCAAGATTTGGATTATTTCATTAGTGCGTGGCTTTGGTTCACCTTATCAGAGTTACATTTTCTTGATTTTTCAAAGTTCATTTTGAACTTCTTTTGTTGAAATTCATGAGTTGGAATATTTCAGTAGTGTTTGGTTGTGGTTTACCTTGTCATGGTTATATTTTTTTAATTGTTCAAAGTTCATTTTGATTTTCTATCCTTGAAATGCAAGAGTTGGAATATTTCAGTTGTGTTTGGTAGTGGTTTACCTTGTCACAGTTCCATTTTCTTAATTTTTCAAAGTTCATATTGAATTTCTTTCGTTGATATGCACGAGTTGTAATATTTTATTAGTGTTTGGTTGTGGTTTACCTTGTCACAGTTACATTTTCTTGATTTTTCAAAGTTCATTTTGAATTTATTTCTTTTAAATGAAAGTTTTTTAATTTTTCATTTTTTTTTGGTTGTTTATGCAATTGTCTCTTTTACATTTTCTTGATTTTTCATTTTTATTTTTTAATTTCTTTCGTTGAAATGCAAGAGTTTGTATATTTCAGTAGTGTTTGGTTGTGGTTTACCGTGTCACAGTTACATTTTCTTGATTTTTCAAAGTTCATTTCGAATTTCTTTCGTTGAAATGCAAGAGTTGGAATATTTCAGTAGTATTTGGTTGTGGTTTACCTTGTCACAGTTACATTTTTCTTGATTTTTCAAAGTTCATTTTGAATTTCTTTCCTTGAAATGCAAGAGTTGGAATATTTCAATAGTGTTTTGTTGTTTTTGACAGATTCTCTTGTACTTTTTCTTTTTATTTTTTTTTACATTTTGAATGTCTTTGCTTGTAATGGAATAGATGGTATTTTTAAGTATAGTTTTGTTTTTGTTTAGCTTGTAACATTTACATTTTATGTATTTTTCAATGTTCATTTGAATTTCTTTCGTTGAAATGCAAGAGTTGGAATATTTCAGTAGTGTGTTGTTGTAGTTTACCTTGTCACAGTTACATTCACTTAATTTTTCAAAGTTCATTTTGAATTTCTTTCGTTGAAATGCAAGAGTTGGAATATTTCAGTAGTGTTTGGTTGTGGTTTACCTTGTCACAGTTACATTTTCTTAATTTTTCAAAAGTTCATTTTGAATTTCTTTCGTTGCAATGCAAGAGTTGGAATATTTCAGTAGTGTTTCGTTGTGGTTTACCTTGTCACAGTTACATTTTCTTAATTTTTCAAAGTTCATTTTGAATTTCTTTCATTGAAATGCAAGAGTTGGAATATTTCAGTAGTGTTTGGTTGTGGTTACCTTGTCACAGTTACATTCTCTTGATTTTTCATAGTTCATTTTGAATTTCTTTCATTGAAATGCAAGAGTTGGAATATTTCAGAAGTGTTTGGTTGTGGTTTACCTTGTCACACTTACATTTTCTTGATTTTTCAAAGATCATTTTGAATTTCTTTCGTTGAAATGCAAGAGTTGGAATATTTCAGTAGTGTTTGGTTGTGGTTCACCTCGTCACAGTTACATTTTCTTGATTTTTCAAAGTTCATTTTGAATTTCTTTCGTTGAAATGCAAGAGTTGGAATATTTCAGTAGTGTTGGGTTGTGGTTTACCTTGTCACAGTTACTTTTTCTTGATTTTTCAAAGTTAATTTGAATTTCTTTCGTTGAAATGCAAGAGTTGGAATATTTCAGTAGTGTTTCGTTGTGGTTTACCTTGTCACAGTTACATTTTCTTGATTTTTCAAAGTTCATTTTGAATTTCTTTCATTGAAATGCAAGAGTTGAAATATTTCAGAAGTGTTTGGTTGTGGTTTACCTTGTCACAGTTACATTTTCTTGATTTTTCAAAGATCATTTTGAATTTCTTTCGTTGAAATGCAAGAGTTGGAATATTTCAGTAGTGTTTGGTTGTGGTTTACCTTGTCACAGTTACATTTTCTTGATTTTTCAAAGTTCATTTTGAATTTCTTTCGTTGAAATGCAAGAGTTGGAATGTTGGAATATTTCAGTAGTGTTTGGTTGTGGTTTACCTTGTCACAGTTACTTTTTCTTGATTTTTCAAAGTTCATTTTGAATTTCTTTCGTTGAAAAGCAAGAGTTGGAATATTTCAGTAGTGTTTGGTTGTGGTTTACCTTGTCGCAGTTACACTTTCTTGATTTTTCAAAGTTCATTTTTAATTTCTTTTGTTGAAATGCAAGAGTTGGAATATTTCAGTCGTGTTTGCTTGTGGTTTACCTTGTCATAGTTACATTTTCTTGATTTTTCAAAGTTCATCTGAATTTCTTTCCTTGACATGCAAGAGTTGGAATATTTCAGTAGTGTTTGGTTGTGGTTTAACTTGTCACAGTTACATTTTCTTGATTTTTCAAAGTTCATTTTGAATTTCTATCGTTGAAATGCAAGAGTTGGAATATTTCAGTAGTGTTTCGTTGTTGTTTATTTTGTCAGAGTTACATTCTCTTGATTTTTCAAAGTTCATTATGGATTTCTTTAGTTGAATTTCCTGATTTTTCAAACTTCATTTTGAATTTCTTTCGTTGAAATGCAAGAGTTGGAATATTTCAGTAGTGTTTGGTTGTGGTTTACCTTGTCACAGTTACATTTTCTTGATTTTTCAAAGTTCATTTTGAATTTCTTTCGTTGAAATGCAAGAGTTGGAATATTTCAGTAGTGTTTGGTTACCTGTCACAGTTATTTTCTGATTTTTCAAAGTTCATTTTGAATTCTCGTTGAAATGCAAGAGTTGAATATTTCACTAGTGTTTAGGTTTACCTTGTCACATTTACACACATGTATACACATGTACACACATGTGCTTATCATGAGTGCTCATGATAAGTTAACCTAACCTTTTCCGGTGAGTACGGTTAGGTTAGACTAGATTAAGTTAGGTTAGATTAGGTTAGGTTAGCCTACTAACGCTTCACTTAGGTTAGCTTAGGTTAGGTGAGAGACAGTCAAAAATTTAGGTGTCTGTTTTGGTTAGTTTCGGTTATCTTAAGTTATGTTATGTTAAGTTAGGTTAGGGTAGGTTAGCATTCGTTCGCGAGCGGAGGTAGGCTCACCAAGCCTAACCTAACTTAACCTAACCTAACTTAATCTAACCTAACCTAACCTAATCATACACCTAACTTTTCGCATGTCTCTCACCTAACCTAAGCTAACCTAAGTGAAGCGTACGTAGGCTAACCTAACCTAACCTAATCTAGCCTAACTTAATCTAGTCTAACCTAACCATACTCGACGGAAAAGGTTAGGTTAACTTATCATGAGCACTCATGATAAGCACATGTGTGTACATGTGTATATATGTGTGTAAATGTGACAAGGTAAACCATAACAAAACACTAATTAAATATTACAAATCTTGAATTTCAACGTAAGTAATTCAAAATTAAATTTTAAAAATCAAGAAAATTTAACTGTGACAAGGTAAACCACTAGCAAACACTACTGAAATATTCCAACTCTTGCATTTCAATAAAAGAAATTCAAAATGAACTTTGAAAAATCAGGAAATTCAACTAAAGAAATCCATAATGAACTTTGAAAAATCAAGAGAATGTAACTCTGACAAAGTAAACAACAACCAAACACTACTGAAATATTCCAACTCTTGCATTTCAACGAAAGAAATTCAAAATGAACTTTGAAAAATAAAGAAAATGTAACTGTGACAAGGTAAACCACAGCCAAACACTACTGAAATATTCCAACTCTTGCATTTCAACAAAAGAAATTCAAAATGAACTTTGAAAAATCAAGAAAGTGTAACTGCGACAAGGTAAACCACAACCAAACACTACTGAAATATTTCAACTCTTGGTTTTCAATGAAAGAAATTCAAAATGAACTTTGAAAAATCAAGCAAATGTAACTGTGACAAGGTAAACCACAACCAAACACTACTGAAATATTCCAACTCTTGCATTTCAACGAAAGAAATTCAAAATGATCTTTGAAATATCAAGAAAATGTTACTGTGACAAGGTAAACCACAACCAAACACTACTGAAATATTCCAACTCTTGCATTTCAATTAAAGAAATTCAAAATGAACTTTGAAAAATCAAGAAAATGTAACTGTGAAAAGGTAAACCACAACGAAACACTACTGGAATATTCCAACTCTTGCATTTCTACGAAAGAAATTAAAATAAACTTTGAAAAATCAAGAAAAAGTAACTGTGACAAGGTAAACCACAACCCAACTCTTCTGAAATATTCCAACTCTTGCATTTCAAAAAAAGAAATTCAAAATGAACTTTGAAAAATCAAGAAAATGTAACTGTGACAAGGTAAACCACAACCAAACACTACTGAAATATTCCAACTCTTGCATTTCAACGAAAGAAATTCAAAATTATCTTTGAAAATTCAAGAAAATTTAAGTGTGAAAAGGTAAACTATAACGAAACAATTCTGAAATATTCCAACTCTTGCATTTCAACGAACGAAATTAAAAATGAACTTTGAAAAATCAAGAGAATGTAACTGTGATACGGTAAACTACAAGCAAACACTCCTGAAATTTTCCAACTCTTGCATTTCAATGAAAGAAATTAAAAGTGAACTTTGAAAAATCAAGAAAATGTAACTGTGACAAGGTAAACCACAACGAAACACTACTGAAATATTCCAACTCTTGCATTGCAACGAAAGAAATTCAAAATGAACTTTGAAAAATTAAGAAAATGTAAGTGTGACAAGGTAAACCACAGCCATACACTACTGAAATATTCCAACTCTTGCATTTCAACGAAAGAAATTCAAAATGAACTTTGAAAAATAAAGGGGCTGTAACTGTGACATGGTAAACAACAACACAACACTACTGAACTATTCCACCTCGTTCATTTCAACTAAAGAAATTCTAAATGAACTTTGAAAAATCAAGAAAATGTAACTGTGACAAGGTAAACCACAACCAAACACTACTGAAATATTCCAACTCTTGCATTTCAAAGAAAGAAATTCAAAATGATCTTTGAAAAATCAAGATAATGTAACCGTGACAAGGTAAACCACAACCAAACACTATTGAAATATTCCAACTCTTGCATTTCAAAGAAAGAAATTCAAAAGGAACTTTGAAAAATCAAGAAAATGTAACTGTGACAAGGTAAACCACAACCAAATACTACTGAAATATTCCAACTCTTGCATTTCAACGAAATAAATTCTAAATGAACTTTGAAAAATCAAGAAAATGTAACTCTGACACGGTAAACCACAACCAAACACTACTGAAATATTCAAACTCTTGCATTTCAGTTAAAGAAATACAAAATGAGAAGTTGAAAATCAAGAAAATGTAACTGTGACACGGTCAACCACAACAAAACACTACTTAAATATTCCAACTCTTTCATTTCAAAGAAAAAAAATTAAAGATTAAATTTTAAATTTAAAGAAATAGTAACTTTGACAAGGTAAACCACCACCAAACACTACTAAAATATTCCAACTCTTGCATTTCAACGAAAGAAATTCAAAATCAACTTTGAAAAATTAAGAAAATGTAGCTGTGACAAGGTAAACCACAACGAAACACAACTGAAATATTCCAACTCTTGCATTTCAACGAGAGAAATTCAAAATGAACTTTGAAAAATTAAGAAAATGTAACCATGACAAGGTAAACCACAACCAAAAACTACTGAAATATTCCAACTCTTTTATTTCAACGAAAGAAGTTCAAAATCAACTTTGAAAAATCAAGAAAATGTAACTGTGACAAGGTGAACCACAACCAAACACTACTGAAATATTCCAACTCTTGCATTTCAAAGGAAGAAATACAAAATGAACTTTGAAAAATCAAGAGAATGTAACTCTGACATGGTAAACCACAACCAAACACTACAGAAATATTCCAACTCTTGCATTTCAACGAAAGAAATTCAAAATGAACTTTGAAAAATCAAGAAAATGTAACTGTGACAAGGTAAGCCACAACCAAACACTACTGAAATATTCCAACTCTTG
Source organism: Artemia sp. Qi Xiang Cuo (assembly GCF_049724085.1). Taxonomy (NCBI): domain Eukaryota; kingdom Metazoa; phylum Arthropoda; class Branchiopoda; order Anostraca; family Artemiidae; genus Artemia; species Artemia sp. Qi Xiang Cuo. The sequence goes on from NC_142811.1 coordinate 48,667,787, forward strand.
CATTTCAATGAAAGAAATTCAAAATGAACTTTAAAAAATCAGGAAAATGTAACTGTGACAAGGTAAACCTTATCGAAACACAACTGAAATATTCCAACTCTTGCATTTCAATGAAAGAAATTCGAAATGAACTTTGAAAAATCAAGAAAATGTAACTGTGACAAGGTAAACCACAACCAAACACTACTGAAATATTCCAACTCTTACATTTCAACGAAATAAATTCAAAATGAACTTTGAAAAATCAGGAAAATGTAACTGTGACAAGGTAAACCACAACCAAACACTACTGAAATAATCCAACTCATGCATTTCAACGAAAGAAATTCAAAATGAACTTTGAAAAATCAGGAAAATGTAACTGTGACAAGGTAAACCACAACCAAACACAACTGAAATATTCCAACTCTTGCATTTCAACGAAAGAAATTCAAAATGAACTTTGAAAAATCAATAGAATGTAACTCTGACATGGTAAACCACAACCAAACACTACTTAAATATTCCAACTCTTGCATTTCAACGAAAGAAATTCAAATCAACTTTGAAAAATCAAGAAAATGTAACTGTGACAAGGTGAACCACAACCAAACACTACTGAAATATTCCAACTCTTGCATTTCAACGAAAGAAATTCAAATCAACTTTGAAAAATCAAGAAAATGTAACTGTGACAAGGTGAACCACAACCAAACACTACTGAAATATTCCAACTCTTGCATTTCAACGAAATAAATTCAAATCAACTTTGAAAAATCAATAAAATGTAACTGTGACAAGTTAAACCACGATAAAACACTACTGATATATTCCAACTCTTGCATTTCAACGAAAGAAATTCAAAATAAACTTTGAAAAATCAAGAAATGTAACTGTGACAAGGTAAACCACAACCAAACACTACTGAAATATTCCAACTCTTGCATTTCAATGAAAAAAAATTCAAAATGAACTTTGAAAAATCAAGAAAATGTAAGTTAGACAAGGTAAACCACAACAAAACACTACTGAAATATTCCAACTCTTGTATTTCAATGAAAAAAATTCAAAATGAACTTCGAAAATTCAAGAAAATGTAACTGCGACAAGTTAAACCACTAACAAACACTACTGAAATATTCAAACTCTTGCATTTCAACTAAAGAAATTCAAAATGAACTTTGAAAAATCAAGAAAATGTAACTGTGACAAGGTAAACCACAACGAAACACAACTGAAATATTCCAACTCTTGCATTTCAAAGAAAGAAATTCAAAATGAACTTTGAAAAATTATGAAAATGTAACCATGACAAGGTAAACCACAACCAAACACTACTGAAATATTCCAACTCTTGCATTTCAACGAAAGAAGTTCAAAATGAACTTTGAAAAATCAAGAAAATGTAACTGTGACAAGGTGAACCACAACCAAACACTACTGAAATATTCCAACTCTTGCATTTCAACGAGAGAAATTCAAAACGAACTTTGAAAAATCAAGAAATTTTAACTGTGACAAGGTAAACCACAACCAAGCAATAATTAAATATTCCTAATAGTTAAATTATAATAAATAATTAAATAATAAACTTTGATAAATAAAGATAATGTAAATGCGACAAGGTAAACTACAAAAAAGCACTACTGAATTATTCCCACTCTTGCATTGCAATGAAAGAAATCAAAAATGAACTTTGAAAAATCAAGAAAATGTAGCTGTGACATGGTAAACCACAACCAAACACTACTGAAATATTCCAAATCTTGCATTTCAATGTAATAAATTCAAAATGAAATTTGAAAAATCAAGAATATGTAACTGTGACAGGGTAAACTACAACAACACACTACTGAAATGTTCCAACTCTTGCATTTCAACGAAAGAAATTCAAAATGAACTTTGAAAAATCAAGAAAATGTAACTGTGACAAGGTAAACCATAACCAAACACTACTGAAATATTCCAACTCTTGCATTTCAACGAAAGAAATTCAAAACGAACTTTGAAAAATCAAGAAAATGTAACTGTGACAAGGTAAACCACAACGAAACACAACTGAAATATTCCAACTCTTGCATTTCAATGTAAGAAATTCAAAATGAACTTTGAAAAATCATGAAAATGTAACTGTGACAAGGTAAACCACAACCAAACACTACTGAAATATTCCAACTCTTGCATTTCAATGAAAGAAATTCAAAATGAACTTTGAAAAATCAAGAGATTGTAACTGTGACACGGTAAACCACAACCATACACTACTTAAATATTCCAACTCTTGCATTTCAACTAAAGAAATTCAAATGAACTTTGAAAAATTAAGGTAATGTAATTGTGACACGGTAAAACATAACCAAACACTACTGAAATAGTCCAACTATCGTATTTCAGGGAAATAAATTCAAAATTAACTTTGAAAAATTAAGGGGATGTAAGTGTGAAAATGTAAACTATACTATTACACAACTGAAATATTCCAACTCTTGCATTTCATTGAAAGAAATTCAAAATAGACTTTGAAAAATCAAGATAATGTAACTGTGACAGGGTAAACCACAACCAAACACTACTGAAATATTCCAACTCTTGCATTTCAACTAATGAAATTCAAAATGAACTTTGAACAATAAAGATCATGTAACTGTGACAAGGTAAACCACAACCCAACACTACTGAAATATTCCAACTCTTGCATTTCAACGAAAGAAATTCAAAATGAACTTTGAAAAATAAAGAGAATGTAAATGTGACAAGGTAAACTACAACAACACACTACTGAAATATTCCAACTCTTGCCTTTCAACAAAGGAAATTCAAAATGAACTTTCAAAAATCAAGAAAATGTAACAGTGACAAGGTAAACCACAACCAAACACTACTGAAATATTCCAACTCTTGCATTTCAACGAAAGAAATTCAAAATGAACTTTGAAAAATCAAGAAAATGTAACTGTGACAAGGTAAACCAAACATTACTAAAATATTCCAACTCTTGCATTTCAATGAAAGAAATTCAAAATGAACTTTGAAAAATCAAGAAAATGTAACTGTGACAAGGTAAACCACAACCAAACACTACTGAAATATTCCAACTCTTGCATTTCAACGAAAGAAATTCAAAATGAACTTTGAAAAATCAAGAAAATGTAACTGTGACAAGGTAAACCACAACCAAACACTACTGAAACATTCCAACTCTTGCATTTCAACGAAGGAAATTCAAAATGAACTTTGAAAAATCAGACCTTTGGAGGGGGAGGGGCCGGGGGAGGGGGTCGTTCTGTGTCTCAATGCACAAAAAAAGTATAAAAAATGGGGGAGGGAAGGGGAGGGGAGGAGGGGAGGGGAAGAAGAGGTGGGAGGAGGAGGAGGAGGAGGGAGGAGGAGGAGGAGGGAGGAGGAGGAGGGGATGAGGGGAGGAGGAGGGGAGGAGGAGGGAGGATATGGAGGGAGAGGGGCCCCTTTGGGGGGCCAAAGGGGGGAGGGGCCCTTTGGGCCCCGGGGGGGGGGTCTGGGGGAACCTTGAGGGCCGGTGGGGCCCTTTGGGAGCCCAGTGGACCTTTGAGGACCGGTGGCTTCCTTCGGGGTTGGGGTAGAGGACCTCACAACACTGTTCAAATGAAACTTGTGTATTATAACGACCACAGAGTTTCACCATTAAATTCTCTTCTAAAATCATCTTTTAAAATGTCTCTAACTGTTTCGTCAAAATAGTTCCATAACCTGTCTAAAACAGTTTCGCCAAAATAATCCCTAAACGTAATTCAGCGTGTTCCTTTTGTTTTTGGCATCTCTGCGCTAATACATTTCAAATTAATAAGAAACCTGATTCCCGCGCTAAAACAATTCATCGCTAAGATGTTTCTTGGAGAATTGTTTCCATGGCCTTTGGTTATTAATATCCTTTGGAGTTCGACCAAAAGAGTTGTTTCCGAGGCAAAGACATTAATGACTTGGATCTATTCCTGGAGAATCGTTTCTAGGCGAAATTTTTTAAAGTCTGACAGATGATGTCATTGGTTGATTGATCTGTCAAGAAAGGGGAATTAATTTGTTGTTTCTAAGGGAAATTATTGATTCACGATAGGTGAATTGAGGTCGACAGCACAGGTGTTCCAAATTCCTGGACGGCATAACATTCGCCTCGAGCGTGCCCAAAACAACAACAACAATATCAACACCTTTGGAACTTTAGGTCATTGACACACTTTGATTACGCAATCAATTACTCAGAAATTCATCTCCTCTAGGGATTCCATGCCAATATTAGGACCATAAGCCACGTGGTGATCGTTGGAGTTTTAAAAAAAAGTGTTTGGATCGGGATTCGAAGGGGTATTGTAATCGTGGGAGTAGAACCCCCCATTCTACTGTAGTTGTATGCTTGGTAGATTATATGATAGTCCGGACGCCAGGTGTTGAAAATGTGAACCATACCACGACGGAATGGGGCTGCTACGAGAATTAGCCTACCCTCCACCCCCTAAATTGACCATGCGGATTCAAAAATACCAATGGCACTTGCTTGCGAGTGGTGAAACACTCCGAAACTTGACATTTTATTATATTTTGGTGTTTCATGCAAGAAAATACAGGTTCCACAAAGTTTGAGGTGCAGTTTTCCGCTCAATTAGAAATGCCTAGAAGCCATACAATGTTTTCATAACAAAATAACAAGATTATTTAAAAAAAAATAACACGTTTAAAAAAAAAATGGCAAAACTATATGAGTCTTGAACAGTCTTGGAAAGTATAAACATAATAAAATTGAATGTTAGATATATAATGTTATTATTGTTGAACGATCAATCAGTTCAATTTTTTTTCGCTTTAATTTTCATTTTCATTTTCAATGCTGTAAGAAATGTAAAATAATAAATTTGTAATATACGAGTAATTCGTTTTCAGTGAAGCACCAATGACGCAGAAGGCTTTAGGTTTTTACAGTTAAAAAAGGGGTCAGTATCCAAATTTCGCTTGTAGCGAAACTATATTTGTCTTGACCAATCTTGAAAAGAACTAATAAATTAAACTGAATATTTGATGCATAATGATATTAATTGCTAAAAGCTCATCAGTTCAAAATTTTACTGTAATTTTAATATTTATTTTCAATATTAAGTACAAAAGAAACATTTGTAATATAATTCACTTTCAGTAAAGCGCCAATGACGCAGTAGGTTTTAGGCTTCTGCAGTGAGACGATACCCAAACTCTTGTTTGTATTTATTTTTATTCGATTCAAACTTGATTTGCATATTCAATTTAAGTTTCACTCGTTTTAAGATCTATTTATTTATTTACATTAAAATATATTGTATGTTTTGTTCGCATTGATTTTTTATTTAATTTCTGTTCGTTTTAAGTTCATTTATACTTTAATAGCAAAATATTTGTTTTCGTTTTAAGCTAGATTTTCATATTCAATCTAAGCATTACTCGCTTTAAGATCTATTTATTCATTTATATTATTACGTGTTGCATGTTTTTACTTTTCTTTGAAAAACTTATTTTCGGAAAGTTTTTTTTAATTAATCTATAATAGACCTATAGGTCTTATATATAAAGTCTTAAAACATTTGTATATAGGGAATTTTTCCAACGAAGAGAGGAGGATACTCATTCTCTCGAGCACCTCCCCCCTCTAGTTAAAACGGGAAAAACAATATATACAAATTTAATATATTAAATATATTTATTACATTAGGCTGCTAATGAATAGCCACTATAGACTTTATTTATACATCAATTAAATAAGAAGTGATACTCATTTAAGGATTTTTTTTTGTCAAAACAGAACGAGGCCTGTAATTGTTTAGACATTCTCTCTCGGGCTTTTTGACGAATAATTGCTCATTCTTTATATCAAGGGTTATTATACTAAATTGACCGCGGCCTTATTAATTCTCTGAATAAGGCGCGTATTTCGGTAGCGTTACTTGATTTGATAGGAGTAATTTTCTTAAGTTTCTCATTAAGATGGCGCCATCATAAAAATTTTTCTTTTGAGAAGATTCATGGCCGCTTTCAAATACGCGAAGAAATTGAATTTAATGAGGCTAATATTAACCAGTTTTAAAATGGTTAACCATTTTGATTCTAAAATTTCCGTGGATTGCCAATTACTGAGCAACTATACTTTAATAACCGTGTATATTTGGTAATTGGCGTGTCTAATTACCCTGCACGTATTTATTTATTAAATATTAAAGAAGAAATGAAAGAATAATTAACTTGAACATTTTTCCCACCAATAGGGGACCTTCATAAGAGGTTGTAATGTCATAATGCATATCTAAGTACTTATAATTGTACCTACCTGAGCGCTTTATATTTCATACATGACATAATGCTATTTTTAATTTTACTCCTTTCATTATATTTTATAAAAGTTGATAATCCTACATCCAACCCTCCAAAGAGTAGACCCTGTAGAGTAGAGACTCGACCCTTAAGGTCCGAACCGGCGGTGCTGATCTTCGTCTCAAGACCCTTCATCCAGGAAGTGCAATGGGGGTATGGGGGCCAGCCATCCTGTGCTTTCGCAAACCCTTCCTTTTTACCTTCCCCAGATTTCTTCGGGTACCCATTTAGAGCTGGGTTGACTTTGGCTTAGCTTACAGAGTTACGCCACTGACCCCCGTCCCAAACCAAATAATTGGGTACACTAGGATTCGAACCCAAAGAGTACCTATAGAGTACCTACCCAAAGTGAACCCTCCAAAGAGTACCTATGTATCACATTTTACCATATCCAAATTTATTAAAGCCACTATGTTGTTGCTCTCATGGCTAAGGGATATCTGACATTTTCCAACTTCTATGATAATTGTCGTCCTTTAATAAGTATGTCGACGTCCGTTCGATCACAATTTCATGCTTCTGATGTGCATTAATCTACTGATCCCTCGCTCTGAGAAAAATATTTAGCAAACAGATTTAAGCAGTTTTCTCCGAAATGTAAAAATGTCGGATTCACTTTTTAGGCGTAATTGCAACAATAGTAAAATGATTGATCCTTGTCAAAATGTATACACGGAGGAGGTTCTAGCTAATGCAAATAACACAAAACTGATTTTTTATTTCTGTACTGATCATTTCGTGAATACTTTGTTTGTACTCAGTTTTTAAGGAAACGGTACTGATTCACGAAAATGTAAAGACGACTTTTTTCACGTTTTTCGACGAAGGCATAAAAAAGAAATTTCTAAAAACTAGGTAAGGGCCGATTTTCCTTTTTTTCTATATTTCAATGAATATACTCCAAAAGGTATTTTCAAAATCTAGGGGGTGCGATTCTGCACTTGTGAGCCTAATTAGAGTATGGCCAAGAAAGATTGTCTGTGTGATTGGTGGAGCTAGCAAAACTTTTTTTCGATTTTTAAAATGAAAATACCCCAAAAAGTTCTTTTCAAAATCCATGGGCTCAAATTCTGTCTTACCATTAATGATAAAACAAGATAGCGTGTATTAAAAGACGGAAAGGAGAAAAAATCATAAGAAATGAAGTAAAATACGATCTGCAGCTGACTTCATAGAAAAAATGGAATCAATAAAAGCCAGCAAACTCAGATGTTTTGAAAAAACACACACTCTAGATGCCTTGTAATTCTGCAAACGGATTGTGGTGACACACTGGAAACAGCAACTAATATTTGGCAGCAGTAACTTAATGTTCCCACAAAGACTTTTCCTTAAAGTAAAAAGCACCTAAAGGAGGCTCAAACCATGGACAAGATCATCATTTTCGCCTTATCTTATCATTGTTCTAATGTATTTGAAACCGGAACAATGTTCAGGAGCTGTTCAGACAGTGTTCTGATTTGTTCAAGATCTGACAAATTCAAGCGTCTTCCTTAACGAAAAACTCCAGACATTAATGGCAAGAAAAAAATGCCATGGATGACGAACGAAATGCCATGGAATGCCTTTAGAATGACGAACTGAGCATCATACTCCGTTTTACAACTTCAGTTTTAATTTTGAGCGCAAAGTTTCAAAATCGAAAACCATGCAAAAACCAACTACCAGCCAGGGCAACGGAATTTTGATACCAGTAGATACATCAAAAGAATTGGATTTTTATGTTGATTTCAAATATTAAAGTTCCATCAATTTGAGTCAATGTTACGATTCTGAAAAAATTTGTCTTATTTTCGAAAAAAGGGGGTAACTCCCCCTAAAAGTGATAGAATCTTAATGAAAATCAAACCGTCATATTCAGCATATCAGAGAACCGTACTGTAGAGGCTTCAAGCTCCTAACTGCAAAAATGTGGAATTTTGAATTTTATGCCAAAAGAAAGACCACGGATGCGTGTTATTGTTTGTTTGTTTATTTGTTTTTCCCAGGGGTTATTGTATCGATCCAGTGGTCATGAAATATCGTGAGAGGGCTCATTCAAACAGAAATTAGAAGTTCTAGTGCCCTTTTTAAGTGACCAAAAAAATTGGATGGCAACTAGGCCGCCTTCCAAGCTCATTTTTCCCAGAGTCATCCGAACATTTTGAGATAGCCATTTTGTTCAGCATAGTCGAAAACCTAATAAATATGTTTTTGAGTATAACTTAATCCCCCAAAGTCCCCGGAGGAAGGGCTCCAAGCTATGAACTTTGCCCATTGTTTACATATTAATCAAAAAAAATTTTTACAAAAAAAAGTAAAGAACTCCATTAAACCAAAAATTAACAAATATAGAATCGAATAATCTACCAAGCATACCACTACCACAAATCAGTATCAATAAATAAATGAAACCCAAAACAAACATAAATTAAAATAAGACAAACTTAAAACGAGCAGAAATTAATCTGAGTAGGGTTTTAAACCCTATGCTTTCCAAAAGCCATAATATAATTTGTACTTTACTGAAAAAAAATGCGCATTGTCAGATTAATATGCATATGCTGATATTTATTCCTTAAAATCTTAATTAATTTTTGTTTTCTTAAAGTTATAAGTGAAAACATTAAAGAATATATTTTTTTTCAGTAAAGTACAAATTATTCCAGAACTTTAAACTACGTTGAAAAAAATGGCTATCTCAAAATTTTGATTGTATGTTTCTGGGAAAATGGTGGGCGTGACAGGGGGATTAGTTGCCCTTCAATTACTTTAGACTATTTAAAAGGCCGTTAGCCATTTCAATTTTCAATAGAATGAGCCCTTTTTTAATTTTCTACGATAACGTTTTCTATAAAAACCTTATATGCCCCTAGGCCATACTTACAACCCTTTACCTGAGGGCTGGGGGGGGGGGTGCCATTCTTGAGGACCTAATTTCCAAAACTTTCAACTACTTCGAACAAAATGGCTATCTAAAAATTTTGATTGTATTTGTTTGGGAAAATGGTGGGCGTGAGAGGGGAGTTAGTTGCCCACCATTTACTTTCGACTATTAAAAAGGGCACTAGCCCTTTTAATTTTCAACAGAATGAGCCCTTTTTCAAGTTTCTACGACAAAGCTTTCAGTAAAAACCTTATAAAAGGACCTATCCCTATTTGGAATTCTTATTGTTTTCGTCAGAATTTTAATAGGATATGTTTGGATAAATGGTGGGCGTGGAAGGGGTGTTAGTTGCCTTTCAATCATTTTCGACTTTTAAAAAGGGCATTAGCCATTTCAATTTCTAATCGAATGAGCCCCTTTTGAAGTTTCTACGAGAAAGCTTTCTATGAAAACCTTATATGCCCCGAGGGCATAATTTATAACCCTTGCCCTGAGGGTTGTGGGGAAGGGGGGTTGTCATCTTCTTAGAACTAATTTTCAGAACTTTCTGAAAATGTGTTTGGGGAAAAGGTGGGCGTCAAAGGGGGGGGGGGGGGAGTAGTTGCCCTCCAATCACTTTCGACTGTCAAAAGGGTACTAGCCCTTTGAATTTCAAATCGAATGAGCCTTTTTGAGGTTTATATGACAACGCTCTCTATACAAATCTTATATGCCCCCAGGGCATAACTCACAACCCTTGCTCTGAGGGCTGTGGGGGAGCATCCTCCTCAAAAACATAATTTATATCTGGAAATCAACTACGCTGAACAAAATGGCTATCTCAAAATTTTGATTGGATGAGCTTGGGGAAATGGTGGGCTTACAAGAGGTGTTAGTTGCCTTCCTATAACTTTCGACTATTAAAAAGGCACTAGCCACTCCAATTTCATATCGAGTGAGCCGTTTTTGAAGTTTTTGCGATAACTCCTTTGATTCGAAGTGCCCTGGTCTAAGACCAAGAAAAAAAAAATAATACCTTGTGCCAACATCGTTCTTTACTTAGGCAGCGCTATTGAGCTTTCTATGATAGTATTTGCTACTTGGAAGTATGCAGACGTTTTCAGGAGGGATTTTTTTCTATGACGGGGACCGCCGGCTTTCCCAGCATTATTAAAAAAAAAGTTCAGAAATTAAATAAAAAACCAAGTTTTTTTAACTGAAAGTAAGGAGTGACATTAAAACTTAAAAAGAACGGAAATTATTCCGTATATGGAAGGGGCTATCCCCTCCTCAACACCTTGCTCTTTACGCCAAAGTTTTTTTTTATTGTTTTAACAAATAGAGTCTTGAGAAAGAGTCAAACTTTAGCGTAAAGAGCAAGGCATTGAGGAGGGGACAGTCTCTTCCATATACGGAATAATTTCTGTTCGGTTTAAGTTTTTTTTTGCTTAATAAGAGAAAAACCGAGGATATCTCAGTAGAACTAAGAACGTAGGATGGCGAAAATGAAAGCAGCTAATAATATAGTAACTGTTCAATATCCTCCGATTTTGAAACCCATCTTAGATTGACTTAACAACTGTCGTAAACAGCAAATTTCACTAAGAGAAGTTTGTCTTCTATGTTTTTCCGAACTTCATCATTACAAGACAAAACATCTTCGGATGTTGGGGCAAGCATCATTCGATATCGGATTCGGTGTCAGATTCCGACTCGACTTAGAAACTACCATAAATGGAAAAAGCCGCTAAGAGCGATCCGTCTTCTATGTTTTTCCGAGCTTCATTATTATAAACCATAGCATCGTAGGAAGTTGGGGAAAGGATCATTCGATGTCGGATTCATTGTCAGATTCGGGTTCCGACTCGACTAAGGAACTATCATAAATAGCAAATATTGCTAAGAACTATTTGTCTTTTATGTTTTTCCCGAACTTCATCATTATAAAACATAACATCAAAGGAAGTTGGGGAAAGGATAATTCGATGTCAGATTCGGCTTCCGACTCGACTTAGAAGCTACCATACATAGTAAACTGCGATAAGAACGATTTAGTTCATTTTTCTCCTGAGGATGTTGGGGAAAGCATCATTCGACGTCTGATTTGACGGTAAATTATGAGATATAGCACCCTTTTGAGGGGGATTGAAAGTAGGAAGGCACCCTTGACTAATTAAAATATCCAGAGGCATTAATAGGTAAAGCAATGTATTTGTTCTATACTAAGGCATAAACAATACTATAGAACTGATTGTGAACTCGCGAGTAATGGCAACAAGGTTGCCACTACTTACAAGTTCACATTTTGTTTCTGGTAATTTTTGTTCGTTTTCAGATTCACTTTTTATTCAATCCCACGGATTTTAGGGTTAAAGTATTCAGTTACAGTAATTTATGTTTTACTTTCTGAGGCTTATCATGGGCAGCGCGCTAGCGCTGCCTAAGTAAAGAATGATGTGGGCACAATATGTGTTTTTTTCTCTCCACCCGGGCACTTCCTATCGAAAGAGTTGTCGTAGAAACTTCAAAAAGGGCTCATTCGAGTTGAAATTGGAGTGGCTAGTGCCCTTTTTAATAGTCGAAAGTGACTGGAGGGCAACAAACCCCCCCCCCCACTCCCATCATTCCCCCAAACACATCCAATCATAATTTTGAGATAGCCATTTTGTTCAGCGTAGTTGATCTCATAGAAAACATGTTTTTGAGGAGAGAGCAGGGCACTTCATATGGAAGGGATCGTCGTAGAAAATTCAAAAGGGGCTCATTCAATTGAAAATTGAGAGTTCTAGCGCCCTTTATAATAGTCTAAAGTGATCTGGGGGGAAATAAGCCCCCCCCCCTTCATGGCCCTCATTCCCCCAAACACATCCAATCAAAATTTCGAGGTAGCCATTTTGTTTATTGTAGTTGATATCCAGACAGAAAATATGTTTTTGAGGAGGACACTCCCCAACAACCCTCAGGGCAAGGATTTTAAGTTATACCCTGGGAGCATATAAGGTTTTTATAGAAGGTGTTGTCGTAGAAACTTCAAAAAAGGCTTATTCGATTGGAAATTGAGAGTTATAGTGCCCTTTTTAATAGTCAAAAGTGATTGGAGGGCAACTATCCCCCCCCCTCACGCCCATCATTCTCCCAAACACATCCAAAATCAAAATTTTGAGATAGCCATTTTGTTCAGCGTAGTTGATTTCCAGATAAAAATATGTTTTTAAGGAGGGCACTCGCCCACAACCCTCAGGGCAAGGGTTTAAAGTTATTCCCTGGGGGTATATAAGAACGATGTTGGCACAATGTATTATTTATTAATTTTTTCCTTTAGAGCAGGGCACTTCGTATCGAAGAAGTTGTCGAAGCTGTAGAAACTTCGAAAAGCGCACATTCATTTGGAAATTGGAGTGGCTTGGGCTCTTTTTAATAGTCGAAAGTGATTGGAAGGCGACTAACACCCCTCTCACGCCCACCATTTCCCCAAACACATCCAATCAAAATTTTGAGATAGCCTTGTTGTTTAATGTAGTTGAAAGTTCCGGAAATTCTGTCTGAAAGGATGACAACCATCTTAACAGACCTTAGGATAATGGTTGTAATTTATGCCCTGGGGGCATATAAGGTGTTTATACAAAGCGTTGTCGTTTCCAAAAGGGCTCATTCGATTCAAAATCGAAAGGCTTAGTGCCCTTTTTAATAGTCGAACGTGATTGGAAGGCTTGACATTTTTATAGTAAAGATCGAAGTGGGTATAATGTATTATTTTTTGTTGTTGTTGTTGTTTAGACCAGGGCACTTGGTATCGAAGGAGTTGTCGTGGGTACTTCGAAAAGGGCTCATTCGATTGAAAACAGAAAGGGCTGATGCCCTTTTTAATAGTCGAAAGTGATTTGAAGGCAACTAATTCTCCTTCCACTCCCACCCTCCTACGCCAACTATCCCATTTCTGCTCTTAAAATTTAACCAAATCAAAATAGCGTAAGTGCATCCATGCTATCAAAGAAAGTAAACAGACTTTTTTTACGAATGGTATCAAGTTTTCCATTTCAGGTCAACTAGAGGAGGTATAAAACTAAATTAAACACCACTATTTGTGTCCAGATTTTTAAAAGGGTGTATTTTGTTAAAAATTGCTGAAAATTTTTCTCCAGCACACAAATAGCAGGCCAAACTACAAAGTCTTAAAAAAACGAAAAGATTTGAAGTGTTATTTTGTTTTTCCCTGAAAAGACTATGTCAATATAAAATGAACATAAATTAATTAAAAAAACTTTTTTCACAAAATAATTTTTTCAAGTAAAAGTAAACAACTCCATTAAACAAAAAATGAGCAAAAATAAAATCAAATAATCTACCAAGCGTGAAACTACCACAAATCAGCATCAATAAATAAATGAAACCCAAAGCGAACAGAAATTACAATAATTAACCGAGTCAAACTCAAAACGAGCAGAAATTAACATAAGTTGGGCGCAAAACCCCTATGCCTTCCCAAGGCCAGAACAAAATTTGCACTTTACGGAAAAAATACAAATGAATGTGCATTGTCAGTTTAATATACACATACTAATATTTAGTAATCAAAATGTTAATATTATTTGATTTATTAAAGTTATAAAAGTAAAAACATAATAAAAAACACAATAACAAAATAAAAGTAAAAACATAAAGGTTGTAAGTTATGCCCTTGGGTCATATAAGGTTCTCATAAAAAGGATGGTCGTATATGCTTTGAAGGGGACTCATTGGATTGGTAATTATAAGTTCTAGCGCCCTTTTTAAGAGTCAAAGTGATCAGAGCGCAGCTTATTTTGCTTAATTTTGCCTAGCTATATTTTGCCTTAACTGCTTATTTGTTAAAATAAATACATTTTGAGATCATTGCTCGAAAGAAGTTCCGTTTTATTGTTTTAGAGATGAAATAAAAATAGAGTGTAAAGAATCAATATAACCACATTTGCTTCTTTATAGAAGTTCCCTGGGTCCTGACATTTTAATTGAAATTTCTTTTTGGCCTAAAATTTTGAAGCAGATCAGCATAAAAACACAATCGTTTTTTTTTTTTTTTTTACTAAGAATTAATATAACCACACTCGTTCCATAATTTATTGTCCAACTGGAATTAACCAACTTGGTGCAAATTCCTCTAATTGGAAAAATTTTGTTCAAGAAGCATTCTACATTGCCAATGTAGGTATTTACCTTCAGCAAGTTTTACTGTAAGTTTTTCAGTAAGTTGAATTTGTTATATAGCGACACATCGAAATTGTCCCGCTTTTCTCGGGAATCTCTTTAATGGTTTATTATATACTTTTGATAACATTTTAATTTTTTAGAGATTGATTACTTTACCACCAGCTACCCCCCTCCAAAAAAGTCACCACGTGTTGGCTCTATCATTTTATTGGCTTTATCAATTAATCCTCAAAAAGCCCTTGCTCTATTTGTCAAATAGTTCTTGGTGACAAACTGTGAATAAGGAGCGACACACAATAGAAGCCAAATCTTGGAAAAACGGAATTCTGATAACAATAGATGAATCCAAAAGCTTAACTTTTTTTTGCTGATTCCAAATATCTGAATATTCATTAAGTTTAATGTTATCCATTAAAAGCTCGGAGCCCAAGACATTTGCCTGATTTTTTAAAGGTAGAAATGCCCCAAGAAAGTCAAGTGGTCTTAACGAAAATCACACCATTAGATTCAGCATATCAGAGGACACTACTGCAGATTTCAAATTCCTATCTACAAAAGTATGGAATCTTGTATTTTTTTTTGCCAGAAGAAAGATCATGGATGCGGGTTTTGTTAGTTTTGTTCCTCAGGGGTGATCGTATCGAACCAATAGTCCTAAGAGATCAGGAGAGGACTCATTCGAACGAAAATCAAAAGTTTTATTCTCCTTTTAAAGCGATCAAAAAAAGGGCAACTATCCACCCCCTCCCACAGCATTCTTCTCTAGGACACCCAAAAGGATTTTGAAATAGCAATTTGATTCTTTATAGCTGAAAAGTTAAATAATAGTGCCTTTGGGAATGACATGACCTCTCATAGGCCTACTCCCTGGAGAAAAGCTTGTAAGTTACGCAATTTGCCAATTGTTCGCATATAGGCTATTTTTTAGAAATTTATTAGGAAATTCACGAAATAAATTTGGGAGGAGAATTTTCAGCGGGGGAAGGGGAGATTCGCCATGGCAATACTTACCCGTGAAGAGGAATGTTTCTAGGGGAATTTTCCAGGGGAAACTCTACTCAGCAGGAGGGGATTTCCTGGCATGATTTAAGAAACGGTCAGAAATTAAATAAAAAAAACAAGTCTTTTTCATCTGAAAGTAAGGACCAACATCAAACATTAAAACGAACAAAAATTATTCCGTATATGAGGGGAGTGCCCATTTCTCAACCCTCGCTCTTTACGGTAAAGTTTGATTTTTTGTCTCATTTCGTTAAGAGTGGCTTCCGGAACACAAGTATCGCTGAACTTAAATGAGGATTATTCTTAAGAGGTTAAATACTTTATGTCGACAATTTTGTCGACCCGTATCCAGAGGGGGCCCCTTAGGGGGGTTGACCCCCCCCCCCCGAAATGTTTGTCTGAATCGTAAACGTAACAAAAATGGATATAAACAAATTTTGAATGCTCTTTTTGAGGTTTTGGAAAGAGCAAGGGCTTGGAAAGGGGCAGACCCCCCTCATACACGGAATAATTTTTGTTCGTTTTAAGTTTTAATGTTGCTCCTTACTGTTATTTGAAAAATGTATCTCTATTTTTAACGTGTGAAAGAAATAATTCATTGTAGAAAACCATAATACTAATAATAGAGTGGCTGTGATAATATTGGCGACAATATTCAGCATTATACACTTAGTTAGTAAAATTACTATTCTACTGCCTAAATAGCTAGTAATTACTGATTATTAGCAATTACTAGTATTATGGCGGCACACGGTCACCTTTGGCAGAGACAACAGGAAGAAGCCACCAGTTTCTAGGCTATACCTCAATGTTCGTCACTTTTCAGAAAAGAAGCGTCAGTGACAGGTAGGTTGCGATCAAAGTGCCACTATTTTCCACGTACGCTTCATCCTTTGCACGGTCACAAAGTTTTGAAAAAATACTAGCATAGAAGCAGGTTTCGAGGTAATAAAAATGGCCTGAAAAGAAAAAAGAAGTATTGCAAATATTTTGCCCGTATTAAACAATGAGTTTTCAGCGCGTATGAGTACCAAAATACAGAAAAACGAGAAAAAACAAACAAACGAAGGAGTGGAACAAATAGGGTAATTTAAGAAGAGAATATAAAAGTAGTAATAAGAAACCTAAGCAGAAAAACTACAAAATGAACCAAATATGCCAAATTTACTCCATCAAGATCCAGGCAGTAACAAAAAAAATATACAATTAAATTACTTCAACTAAAAACCACAAAGTTAAAAAATTATACAATTTGGGTTACTCTGTCACACCTTGTAATCAAATAAAGATAAAACATATAATGACCTATTAATTTTTTTGAGAAATAATTCTCTTGTTTTATTTTTCAGAGAGGTGACCTACAAGGTAGAAATAAAGAAGGTTAAAATCAGGTGTACCAGAGAGATAGAAAGTATACGACCCGTCTAATAATGATATTACTACTACTAAAGTTTCAATGGGGTACCAAACGACATGAGGTCAACGCAGCTGCGAGGGCTCCTCCTAAAGCTCCAAAAAAAATTTCCGTCTGATCTCTTCCTATCCTATTGGCGGACCAACTACTCTATGTTTAGCCCTAGATCGTAAGTTCATTGGAAAATCAAAATTGGTTTGCAGTACTTTTTTTGTAACTTGAAACCCCCTTAACGGATATCCACCTGTCTAAACCCGCTCCGGCATATATTTTGAGTGTGGAATCATAGATTCCATTCATATGGGTGGCTGCACAAAGTTGGAAGGGGTAAGGTCGTCCCCTTTGAATAAGATTCGTCCGGTGACTGTAGGCACAAGTATGTCAGATAATGTCTAAATTTTTCCCTTATAATTCATCAATTTTTGGCACTTTTTCTGAATCTTGCCCCCCCCCCCTGTGAAAATACCAACAAGTGGGACTATTCATTCTAGAAACGTAAATCTAGGAAAATGAAGGATAATAATGCTCGAAGGAAAAAAAAGGGTAAGACATTTGGCATTTTTTGCCAAATGCTGAGCATTTGGGAAATATCTTTTTTGAGTTTCTACTTCCAACCACAACCCCCTCCCCCCAAAAAAAAACTACAAATTAAAAGTCCTCAGGATTACAAAAAAATAGTCATTGAGCTAAAGAGAGTACAGGTTTATTCCAAGGTAGATAAATAATTGGAGAGACAACCTATAACTAGCAAGGCCGTACCCAGAGGGGGAGAGGTTAGAGGGGTTTGACCCCCCCCCCTGACATTTTTGTTTGACTCGTAAAAACGTACCAAAAATGGATTTAAACGAATTTTGTATGCTTTTTTTTGTGTACGCCCCCCCCCCTGAAAAATAATCTTTGAGTAAAACCCCCTCCGAAAATAATCCTGGGTACGGCCTTTACTATAAGATACAGTCGGAGGGTTAAAATAAGGTATACCACCAAGGGAATAATTGGAGGGATAGGGGAAACCACCCCTATATCAGGGCCGTATCCAGAATTTTTTTTCCAGAGGGGGTTTTAATAATTTTTTTTTTTGGGGGGGGGGGATTACACAATAAAACTCAAAAACGGATACAAAATTTTTTTATGTCCATTTTTGTTGCGTTTTGACGAGTCAGACAAACATTTCGGGGGGGGGGGGGTCAAACTCCCTGACCCTCGCCCCTGGATACGGCCTTGCCCTATATTGTGATAAAATAAAAAAAACAAGTTTTTTAACTGAAAGTAAGGAACGACGTTAAAACTTAAAACGAACAGAAATTAGTCCGTATATTACGGGGGCTGCCCCCTCCTCAACGCCTCGCTATTTACGCTAAATTTTTTTTATTGTTTAAAAAAATATAGTTGTGAGAAAGTCAAACTTTAGCGTAAGGAGCGAGGCGTTGAGGAGGGGACAGCCCCCTTCATATACGGAATTATGTCTGTTCGTGTTAAGGTTTAATGTCGCTACTTACTTTCAATTAAAAAAACTCGTTTTATTTTTTATTTAATTTTTGAACGTTTTTGAATTAATGCAGGTTTTGATTTTGACTCACCGTACATGAATAATTAGAACAAAATTTGCATATTATATTTTCTTAAATGGCTTTCTCGAAACTTGTTTAATTTTATTTACGAACGTTTTTATTAGTAATAAATATACGTAACTTAGAATTAACTTACGTAACGAACTTCTATATTCATAAATTTTTAATTTCATAAATTTCATAAATTCGCCCCCTAGTCAATACCCTGCTCTTTAAACTATAGTTCGAATTTTTTTTTCCAGTTCTTTAAAAATGACGTCTTAATCACAATCAGTTGATCAGTTGAAAAACTTGTTTTTTTTTAATTTAATTCCTGATCTTTTTATTTAATAATGATGGGAAATCCGGCGGCCCCGTCCTGGCAATGTCCGTTCCCCCAGGAAAACTTCCTTCATGGAAAGATCCTTCCATATAGCCCCCGACCCTCTCCTTCCCCCACCTACCAGAAAAAATCTCCTCTGAAAAAGTCTGTATACTTCCCAATAACCAATACTATATGTTAACATTGAGTAAAGTTCATAACTTTCAGCCCACCCCCTGGAGACTTTGGGGGATCAAGTCATCCTAAAAGACATTATTATCACATTTTCGACCATGTTGAACAAAATGGCTATCTCAAAATTTTGATCGGGTGACTTTGAGAAAAAAATGAGCGTGAGAGGGGGCCTAGTTGCCCTCCATTTTTTTTGGTCACTTAAAAAGGGCACTAGAACTTTTAATTTCCGTTCAAATGAGCCCTCCCTCGATTTTCTAGGACCATTGGGTGGATACGATCACCCCTGTGTAAAAAACAAAAACAAAAACAAAAAAAACAAACAAAAAAACAAATAAACACGCATACGTGATTCTTCTTCTGGCAAAAAATAGAAAATTCCATAATTTTGTAAATAGGAGCTTGAAACCTATACAGCAGAGTTCTCTAATACGCCGAAGCTGGTGGTGGGGTTTTCATTAAGATTCTGTAACTTTTAGGGGGTGTTTCCACCTTTTTTCGAAAATCAGCCAAATTTTCTCAGGCACGTAACTTTTGATGGGTTAGATTAAACTTAATGAAACTTATATATTTGAAATCAGAATTAAAATTTAATTCTTTTGATGTATCTATTGGTATCAAAATCCCGTTTTTTAGAGTTTCGGTTACCATTTAGCCGGGTCGCTCCTTACTTAAAGTTCGTTACCACGAACTGTTTGAAAAGTACTTTGCGGTATATTCATTAAAAGAATTGAACAATAACAAAAATGAACCCCCTAGATTTTGCAAATAATTTTTTCGCATTTTCCTTAAAGAAAGAAAAAACCCTCCTCCCCTGCATTTTTGTGGATTGGTGCCACTCTATACCAATAAAAAGAGTCCAGGACTCTCTGGTCGGTCGCGTTTGGAAGAATACAAAGGAAATAGTGGAACAATAAGCCACTTTATTACTTTTTATATGTCGTGATTGGGTTCGGTTGACAGTAAAACAACTGAGGGTGTGTCTTTGCATCGCAGTTTCAAACAATTATTCCTGATATGCTACTAACTTATGTATTTATAACGTAATATTAAATATGTATTTCTATGAAACTGTGACAAATTTAATTTTAGGTTGATCACCTGGCTTTGCGTACAAATTGAAATGCTTGAAGCACGATACTTTTTTAAGCATTTGGGTTCAGTTCCGGTTGTGTAAAATTTTATTGTTATAATGAGTTTTTCTTGAAATTTGTCTCAACTTTAATTAGTTATTAGTTAATTTTATTTAGTTTAGTTTAATTAGTTCAATTAGTTAAATATATAACACGGTACAGGTGCGTAATACGGACACTTTTATATATTGTACAAGGAAACCAGTCACGAAAAAGCCGCCAAAGAAGCTATTCTCAAGAGACCGCTATACATAAATGACTGCAAAGCCGTGGCTTGCAGTTAATGAGTTACAATATTTAAACGATTGTTTTGGGGGTTTAAGGGGGGAAAGGTACATAGGTTAGGTTACGTATTTAATATATGCTGTGCTTTACCCCCCCCCCCGTAATGTGCAAATATATAGCCCAAATTTGTTTATAAATTATTATATTTTAATCCCATTATATTTTATTTCATTAGCATTAACCAAACGTGAGTTTTAAGAAGTTTCCGTATAATGCACCAGTACCCAGGGCCTTATCCAGGATTTTTGTTCAGGGGGGGTTTTACTAATTTTTGACTTTTTTGGGGGGGGTTTACTAATTTTTGACTCAGTTTTTTACTAATTTTACTGATTTTTACCTAGGTTTTACTAATTTTTGACTTATTTTCGAGTCAGTCAAAAATTTCGGGGTTGGGGGTTCAAACAGGGGACCCCCCCCCCCCTGGATACGGCCTTGCCAGTACCTATAACACAATTACTCTTTACAGACATATTTTTGTGTATGATATTTATGAAATATGTTTCTACATCTATAAAATTTAAATACACTTTTTTATGAATTTGAGCTTAATTCAAAGTGTTTAGGAATTACAACATTATAACGAGTTTTAATAAAAATTGTGGAACATTGTTGCAATAGACATTAAACGTATATTTTTTCCTGTAATCTTATATTTATGTTAGTTGATATTTTTTGGTGAATTAAGGTACAGTTCCGGTTGTTTATTAATTTTACTATTACAATGAGTTTTTGATTAGACTTGCCTCAACACAGGTTAAATATAAAAGAAATATAATATTTATTGATAATATGAAACAAAATCTGAATATTATAAAACAAGAAACATGTTATATTGATAAAGTATATGTGTATGTTCATTAAAATTTAATATATTTTTTATTTAACTTGGGTTCAGTGCTGGAACCCAAGCATTAATAACAAGAAATAAGTATTTAATTGTTATCACTAGTTAATACTAAAACTTGACCATGAGTAGAGGAGGGGGTCCGACTTCCACGAGTACACCATATATGGGCATAGAGTCATTAGAGAGAACACGTGGTGAATGGGGTCAATGACCTCTTTCTCCAGGTGTGTTTTTGGCACGCTCTCAGCGAATGTCAATGTTGTTATTGTTTCCGAGGCCAAATGTCAAGGTCAATGTTGTTGTTGTTTCCGAGGCAAAATGCCAAGGTCAATGTTGTTGTTGTTTTGAACAGAGTCATTAGGGAGAACACGTGGTTAATGGGGTCAATGTTGTTATCGTTCGAGGCAAAGTGAATCACATTTCCTTACTGTCCGAGGTGGATGTTATGATCCGGAAATAGAGTTTGTTGTTGATATTTTAGGCAAATGATGTTGTCGTTCGAGGCAAAGTTAATGACACTTACTTCATGTTCGAGCCAGATGTTATGATCCAGAAATAGTATTTGTTATTGTTATTCTAGCCAAATGTTAATCGGTCAATGACCTCTTTCTCCAGGTGTGTTTTTGGCACGCTCTCAACGAATGCCAAGGTCAATGTTGTTATTGTTTCCGAGGCAAAATGCCAAGGTCAATGTTGTTGTTGTTTTGAACAGAGTCATTAGAGAGAACACGTGGTTAATGGGGTCAATGTTGTTGTCGTTCGAAGCAAAGTTAATGACACTTCCTTCCTGTTCGAGGCAGATGTTATGATCCAGAAATAGTATTTGTTATTGTTATTCGAGCCAGATGTTATGAGGTTCCCGGAAACAGTTAATGACACTTCCTTCCTGGTCGAGGCAGATGTTATGATCCAGAAATAGTATTTGTTATTGTTATTCGAGCCAGATGTTACGAGTTCCCGGAAACAGTTAGATCATGTGTTTCCTTCTCAGCCAATCAGCGAGTCGGTTACATACCCCTTCTCAAACAATCAGAGGGCTTGTTACATATGGTTTTCCCCGTTACATAACAATTCGCCCTTGAGATTTCGTATATAACGGACATGCAATGTGACTAAATTATAAGAAAGTTGACACTTCCTTCCTGTTCGAGGCAGATGTTATGATCCGGAAAAAGTATTTGTTATTGTTATTCGAGCCAGATGTTATGAGGTTCCCGGAAACAGTTAATTAATGTCTGACAGATGACGTCAAGTTAATTAATGTCCTTGCATTTCCAAAGAGAATTGTCACCGAGAAACAGTTAGATCACACATGATGTCATGATTGATTGATTGGCACAAAAGGGGAATTAATTTGTTGTTCTATAGAGAATTGATTCACGAAAGGGAAATTAATTTGTTGTATCTAACAAGAGAATCGTTTCCGAGCAGACGTATTGATCTTACCGCGCGAAAAGGTTTCCAAATAATTTGAAATGCATTGGCGCAGAGATGCCAAACAAAAGGAACATGCCGAAATTCCGTTTAGGGTTAATTTTGGCGAAACCGTTTTAGCTATTTTATGGAACTTTTTCGGCGAAACAGCTAGAGACATTTTAAAAGGTGATTTTTGAAGAGATTTTTGAAGAGGTTTTGAGTGTGGTCGTTATAATACACAAGTTGTATTTTAACAGTGTTGTGAGGTCCTCTACCCCAACCCCAAAGGCTTCTCATACCCCACCCCAACCCCGAAGGAAGCCCCCGGTCCTCAAAGGCCCACCCAGACCCCCCAAGGCCCACCCCGGGGCCCCCCAAGCCCCCTCGCGCGCCCGAAGGACCCCCGGGATCCCAAAGGCCCTCCCACTGTCCCCCACTGTCCCCCAGGCCCTCAACTGCCCGCCCTGTGGCCCGAAGGAAGCCCCCCGGTCCTCAAAGGCCCCCCAAGCTCTCAAAGGGCCACCGGAGCCCCCAAAGGCCCACCCAGACCCCCAACGGCCATCCCCGGGTCCCCCAAAGGCCCATCAAGCTCCCGAAGGACCAACAGGATCCCAAAGACCCTCCACCGGTCACCAAATGTCCCCCAAGCCCTCAACTGCCCACCCTGTGCCCCGAAGGACGCCCCCCGGGCCTCAAAGGCCCCCAAGCTCACAAAGGGCCACCGCAGCCCCCAAAGGCCCACCCAGACCCCCAAAGGCCATCCCCGGGCCCCCCAAAGGCCCATCGAGCTCCCGAAGGCCCAACGGGATCCCAAAGGCCCTCCACCGGTCCCCAAAGGGCCCCCAAGCCCTCAACTGCCCACCCTGGGCCCCAAAGGCCCTCCCTGTGCCCCAAAGGCCCTCCCTGTGCCCCAAAGGCCCGCCCCCGGTCCCCCAACGGCCCCCAAGGTCTCAAAGGGCCACCGGAGCCCCCAAAGGCCCACCCAGACCCCCAAAGGCCAACCCCGGGCCCCCCAAAGCCCCACCCCAGGCGTCCAAAGGCCCACCCTCGGACCCCAAACGTCCCCCAGGCACCCAACAGGCCCCCCGGACCCCCCAAGGCCGTCCCCCGGCACCCAAAGGTCCACCGGACTCCCCAAGGACCAACTGGGTCCCAAAGGGCCCCCAGACCCCAAAAAGGCCATACCCGAGCCCCAAAGGCCCTCCCCGGTCCCCAAAGGTCCACCAGACCCCCAAACGCCCTCCCTGTGCCACAAAGGCCATCCCCGGACCTCCCAAAGCCCCATCGAGCTCCCAAAGGACCAACGGGGTCCCAAAGGCCCTTCACCGGTCCCCAAATGTCCCCCCGGCCCCCAACTGCCCCCCGGACCTCCAAAGGCCCACAGGGCTCCCAAAAGACCACCGGGCTCCCAAGGGCCCTCCCCGGTCCACAAAGGTCCCCCGGGCTCCCAAAAGACCACTCAATCCTCAAGGGCCTCCGGATCCCCAAACGCCCTCCCTGGGCCCCAAAGGTCCTCCCCCGGTCACCATACATGCACACACAAACTTACACACACACAAAAACTTACACACACACACAAAAACTCACACACACACACACGAAAACATACACACACATCAAAACTAAAACACACACCAACAAACAAACACACCCGAACACTAAAATACACACACAAACTTAAAAGAACACAAAAACTTACACACACACACAAACAAACACAAAAATAACAAAAACACACAAACAAAAACTTAAACACACACAAAAACATAAACACACACAAAAACAAAAAAACACACAA